>NC_055682.1:12359405-12466905 GCF_017639745.1 Melanotaenia boesemani | reverse complement strand
ATTTAACACTTTGACCAGAGCTGTTTCAGTGCTGTGATGAGGTTGGAAGCCGGACTGAAATTTATCAAGATTTCCACTTTCATTTAAAAGTCATTAAGCTGGTGAAATACAACTTTCTCAATAATCTTGGAAATAAAAGAGAGGTTAGAGACAGGTCTATAGTTGTTCATTATAGAGGCATCTAAAGTCCTTTTCTTTAGGAGTGGCTTAATAGCAGCTATCTTTAGTGACTTGGGAAAAATGCCTGATGCCAGTGATCTGTTAACTATTAGTAGGAGATCTCTTTCTACTGAGGTAAAAACTGTTTTTAAAAAGTCGGATGGTATCATGTCCAGAGTGCATGTTGTTGATTTCAAATGCCAAACTGTTTCTTGTAGGACTTTTAAATTGACCATATTAAATTTCAACATTACTTCAGTAATGTTTACAGACTAGTTTTCTTGTTTGACTGTGTGGAATTAATATTTTGCCTAATTGTTTTAATTTTTTGGCTAAAAAAGTTGGCAAGTTGGGTGCATTTCTCAGTGGAAAGGAGCTCTGGGCTTGTCTGTTTAGGAGGATTTGTAAGTTTTTCAATCACAGCAAACAGAGTGCGAGAATTGTTGACGTTCTTGTTAATCATTTCAGATAAATGCAGCTCTCTGGCCTTGCACAGCTCATTGTTATAGTTACGCAGGCTTTGTTTGTACAGCTCATAGTGAATTTGAAGTTTGGTATATAATTAGTTCCCTCATCACAGAAAAGTTTTAGAAAGTGTGTCTAATAAATTTGCCCAAAGAAGTATCCAGTTGTTAGATTATAACGCGTGTGATGATTATCCCCCGCCCCCACCCCCTTTGTGCTTGCTTTTTGTCCCACATAAGCCCACTTGTTATATCCCTACTCAAGTGTTAGATGTACAAAGCAGAGCAGTGAACCTGTTTGAAATACTGCACTGGACTTTTCTTCTCCCAGGAATTCTCGGGTCAACTGCAGCATCAACAGGTGGAAAATATCTCCAACCTGAGCTCAACAGAAATCCTGTGGGCTGGAAGAGTTATACGTTAAAAAGAGCAAATTTCAATACACATTTAATATTGGAAAATGCTATTAAAAAAACTCATGCATGTAAATTAAAGTTAAAATATTAAGAGCTGAACAGTTTGATAAGCTTGTCAGTGTTACATTTAACTGCTTTCACAATCTGGCAAACGGAAACCTTGGTGCACCTTTGCTAAAACAAAACTCTGAAAAACATAAGCCTTTGAAAATGGATTGTTACTAAGTTCAGTCTTCATTGAGTTTCGTGATCAAAAGCTTAAATACATCAACAGATCAGTTAAAAGATAAGCAGTGATTTTGTTTGTTTATACCACTGCAAGGTGGAGCATTTTGTCAGGTTATTATTTTTTATGATATTTTCTCCAGTATTTGACCTTTTGTTCAATAGTAGAATGTTAGTAGATATTGTATTTACCGTTAATCTAGTGTTTCAATCCGAACACGGCCCCTTTTTTGCCTTCAATCTCTGGCAACTTCACATTAGATGTATTGGTGTTCTATGTATAAATGTCAGAGGGCGTCTCACACTCACTGATTGCAGTGTTCATGTTGCTGGGGGAAAAAAAAAGAGTGCTCCTAGTTTGTACAACCAGCATCATTTCCATACCAGATGTGTGAATCTTTACTGGCCTCATGTTCTCACTTGATTTCACCTCAACTTTAAAAAAGATTATTACAGCTTTCCGTCTATCTCAGTTTCATGCATTTTTAAGCAGTGTCCTTTCCATTAGTTACTTTTTTCAGTTTTAGGTCACCCAGTCCAGTGTCTGAGTGACCCAACACAGTGCAGTAAATTCGGTACGTTACATACAAGTTGGATGTCACAGAAGTCCACAAATCACATCCGTTACTTTGTCTTTAGTTTGTGTGTAGGATGCAGGTTTGGCCGTTTCTCTGTAGAGAAATTTATGATGGGAGATTATACTGTGTCTCCAAGGTCTTCAGCTTTTGAAACCCAAGATCTTAAGATCTGAAAGTTGTCACAGTTTATGTGACTCTTTCTTTCAAAGTTGGAGCATGAGGTTGAAAGTACTTAGTTTATTCTGGGCTGACATGTTGCACTGGCTGTGTTCCAAGAGGTTGCAGATGTTATGTCAAGGTAAAAACAGCTGACGTTCCTCTTTTGAGTGAACTGCCAAAGTATCAGTTTTTGTGAGGCAAATTTAGCAAACATTACTTACATTATACAACATTTACTTTTAGATACTGTAATATTGCGAAGACTTTAAATGGTTCATAATTTGCTTTTACTGCATTGATACAAAATTTGCCACAAAATCACATAACAGGTTTTAATTAGCACAACCAAACACATGACCAAACTGTCTTATAATATCCCTAGTTTTAGTGATAAAAGTAATGTGTTTATGACAGTCATCTTGTTTAAAATAATGTACATTTAGTTGTCTTAAAAGTTCAATGAGGAGACATATTTGTAGAATACTAAAATGAATAATGAATTATACCTGGGTGATGTTGCTGAAAAAGGAATGCAGATTAGTTGAATTAAAAAACCCCAGTTTAAACCCTCGTAGACACACAAACTATTTTTAGATATCTGGACTAGGACAAGTTTGTTTTTTTGTGTATTTTTTTATAAAGTCTATACACTTGTCAGCTTTTTCAGGCAGCAGTGGCTACGCTCAGCAGTACCGATGGGTGGTATTTATTTGTGGTTTGTTGCATTTAAGGCAAAGTTAGATTTTAATTAGATCCTATTCATTTAACATCCATCTTCAGCTTTTTTTGTACTATGATCCAGATGTGAGTTTCCAAGATGATAAAACCCATCATTTTTTCAAGAGACATTTAACATAATTGTAGTGACTTATTCTCCTTTCTTTCAGTGTTTTAATGTTTCACACATATCTCGTTACACCTGAAAATATTAAATAACAAGGCTACAGTAGCTCTAGTTTATCATTATTATATTGCTGTTTTACATACACAAATTTCCCTGAGGAATTTCCAAAGGGATTAATAAAGTATTTCTGATTCTGATTCTGAAGTAAAAATAAGTTTAAAGGAAATAATTAGTCTTTTTGGCCCTTTCGCATCATGTAGTGTTTTTGTGAGTAGCATAAAAGTGGCTGCGATGAGGTGAACGGAAGCTGCTACCTGTGCAAACATACACCTGTGTAAGTTTGTTGAAAGAGCAAACCAGGAATATCGATGAAAAGGGAAAGGTGTTAAAATGCTCATTAAATGCCTGTTTGACACGTTAAAAGAATTAATATTTGCACTCATTTCCTTCACAAATTAGTCATTTTTCTATAAACTTTGGAACTAGGATATTTGAAAGTTTTGCCTCCTAAACTTTGATATCTAGTTATGTAAATAAGTGTGTTCAGGATGATACAGCACAGCTGTATTAAAACCAAAGGCTGGACTTTTCTGACAGTTGTTGAAATAGAAATTAAGAAGTGACTTGTGAGATTTTTACAAACAGATCTTTTCTCTTTGATTTACTTCATTGAGCCCATGAGTTAAATAGATATTTAGCATATTTTGGCTGCTATAGAAGCCGGAGCTGAAAGGATGACAGGGACAAAGAAATTTAAAAGTCTTGCTCAAGGGCTGAATGACGGTAGCTTTGTACCTCCAACCTTTTAATGAGTAATCCATAGTCTTGCTTTTCAGCCGCCACTTTCCACACAGTGACAGCATCTTCTGTCTGGTCATCTTCTCCAGATTGTGCTCGTTCATGAGCAGAAAAGCACACCCACCTCCACCCACCACCTGAAGGACACCGCAATGTTTTCAGTGTCAACATGTCCCACAACAAATGCTTCTTCGGCTGAGAGGGAAAGCTAAATTTTTTCAAATTTCTGTAGGAAACAACAGTTAGACAGCAATGGATGGATTTGTTTTTGGGAGCCAGCCACAGAGTTGTGGCAACGTTTGTATTTGTGATCGGTGCTTCACCAAAGACTGCTGGATGAATAAGGGCCGGTACAACGAGGGATTTGCGACCAGGCTTTAAATGAAAGGAAGATCTGTTCCTACAATCAAGGATTGTGTTTCCAATTCTGAGCCACAAGCTGTAACCAAATAAGTTGCTGTTTTTTTTATTGTGTGTGAGCAACGGTCAAACTAAAAGAATTAATCCACACTTACTTTACCTGATCGCTACCAGCAGGTGACACACTTTTAATGATTGCCAGAAAGTTAGCTATCAACACTGTAGATGGAAATGCTACAAACGTAACAGCCAGGCCAAGAACACCCAGCTGATTAGCCACTTGAGACAACAGGTGTACATGGAGTGGCTAGAAATGTGGCTAACTATAGTGTAACAACGCATTAAAGTGTTAGCAAATAGCATCATTAACATCTATTTCTTGGCAGCAGATGTTTTCCACCTCTGTTAGCATTGTGGGACATTTGCCACATGTACATCTATTAACAGGGTCATGTACAATTTATATTCAAGTTATATTGGACTAGCTGGTATGCAGAATAATTTCTAAACAGATACATCCTACTGCATTCCTTGCTGGGGCTTGCTGAGCTGCTGAGGGTTGCTGAGTTGTTGCAGGTTGCTGAATTTCTGTGGGTTGATGAGTTGCTGCAGGTTGCTGAGTTGCTGCAGGTTGCTGCATTTTTTTACCTTTTTTTTTTTTTAATTTCTGCAGGTTGATGAGTTGCTGCAGTTTGCTGAGTTGCTGCAGGTTGCTGAGCTGCTGCGGGTTGCTGAGTTGTTGCAGGTTGCTGAGTTGCTGCGGGTTGATGGGTTGCTGCGGTTTGCTGAGTTGCTACGGGTTGTTGAGCTGCTACAGGTTGCTTAGTTGTTGCAGGTTGCTGAGTTGCTGCGGGTTGATGGGTTGCTGCGGTTTGCTGAATTGCTACGGGTTGTTGAGCTGCTACAGGTTGCTTAGTTGTTGCAGGTTGCTGAGTTGTTGCGGTTTGCTGAGCTGCTGCAGGTTGATGAGTTGCTGCAGGTTGCTTAGTTGTTGCAGGTTGGTGCCATTTGCTGAGTTGCTGCGGGTTGCTGAGCTGCTGCAGGTTGCTGATTTGCTGGAGATAGCTGAGTTTTCAGCATCTGATTCGGCCTCGAACATGTACGACTGTATGTTTTGTGTTGACATTGTTTACTGAGTATTTATATTGCTTCAGTTTGTTAACGAGTTCTGCCAGTGTTTCTGTGACGAAAACAGTGCGCACTCCCAACAACTACTCCAGGCAGTTGACCAATCAGAGGCAGCCCGCCTCAGGGGGAGGCGGGGCTCAGGGCGCAAGAGTCTCATTTTGCTTGTTCTGGCAGAGGCTGATCTGAGGGCCTATGGAGATGATCGATATAAAATAAATAAAGGGGTTTGTTAAAAATGCTGGATTGATTCCTGCCTTGTGGACTTACATTAAAATAAATTAGCCTGAAATAAAGATAAGAGAACCATTTTAAAAATTATGTATAGTAACAGAGCTGAGTTTGGATGTTGTGGCCACACCTAGATCAGCTTTTCACAAACTGGGTGTCACAAGAAGATTTAAGAGGATCATCAGATTATTGTTTTAATAAAAAACAACAACACCAATCTATGTTATCTTGGGGGTCATGGCTCCAAAAAGTTTGGGAACCACTGACCTAGATAAAGTTCCACCATAATGGAATGCTGTTGTCTTCTTCCCTTTCATATTAAATGGTCCAGTTTATCCCATGCTAAAGGAGATAACAACGCTCTACCATTCAGATACTTCTGGTTGTTTATTATTATATTTTATTCTGTGATTCGGTGCATGAAGCTGTGGTGCAGTCATCTCAGATTAAATCCGTGCTCATGAGAGCTTCTGATGTTGCCAGGCCTCCAAACGTGTCCTGTTGCATTGCATTTTGTGTGAGAAGAGTTCCCGATCCACCTTGGCTTCTTTGAGCTGTCTTCTTTCTTCTCTGGAGCTGCTGCAGCAGCAACCTGGCAATACAAATGAGTGTCTGTGTCCTGGCGGCTTATAGGTGGAGACAGTCTATTTGTAGAGCCTCTGGCTAGGTTAATCCCTAATGATACAGGCCTTCTGCTCTGCTCCCTTACATCATTTCAACACCTGCCTATTTCTCTCATTGTCATTGTCATTATCGCTGCAGTAAATTTTCAGTTTGAAGAGAAATAGGCGTTCAGGAAGAAACTTCCTAAGTGAATGATAACTGTTGTCATATGTTGGTGTGTTTAAGGTTGTGGTGTGCAGGTTTTGATCTGTTCCTTTACTGGTCTTTAAGGTTTAGATGTGAGGATTCTCATAGCATCAGTCGAGAAACAGACTGAAATATAAAAATCTGAAAGATGGACAGAGTGGAGACGTATCGTAGTGCAGAACAGATGTCTTAATCCCACAATGAAAAACTTGGTACAGATGTTGAATTTTTCTTCTGTTGCAGAGATGTCAGAGATATTTAGTGTTTCACTGGGTAAAAACAGTTGTAAAGGAGTTATTGCCCTTTTTCCATGTTCTCAGTATTCAGTAAAGTTTACCTATTGGGCTGCCAAATAAAGATAACAAGCAGGCTTTGTTGCTTCAGGCAACGTGATATATGTTATACATGTTCTGCTCAGTCAAACCAGGATTTAAGCTCCATTATTGTCAGATATTTTTCCCCATGAGAGCACATGCTGTCTGCAGTCATTGACTTTCGTGTGGTTGTGCAGAGATGGAGCTTTTCTTAACTCCTGTGGTGTTACATGGGCCTGTTGCCGTGGAAACGTGTCACATTTGAGATGGACATGGGGAGGCAGCAGTTTGTAGCTCAACTGTGTGTTTCCAACTGGAAGACAGAGAAAGAGATTTGATTGGCCACCCTTCTGGGGCATTGAGCAGGATTGTGAATGTTGGAATATTAGACGAATTTTGGTGTGAATCAAGAGGGAAAAAATGGAAATAAGAAATTTTAGGTATGTACCCTGCTTTATGCTTTAGGAGTTGGGTATGTTTGTGAGACCCTTGACTTGAAGTTTATGAATCACCTACAGCAACTTGTGTGCAGAGATTTGTTATCCTACTTTTGTAATTTGTAACTCACAATTTTCTCCAATGCGGCATGAAGTTTTGTACATTTTCTTTTGTGTCACAGTTAGTTCCCAGTTTCCAATCAGTCTTATGTCTTTGCAGGAATACCTTAGTGCAGTATGTTGGCTGCCATCAGTGCATAATTACACCGACAACAAACACTAATTTCCAAAAGTGGAACATCATAATTAGGGCTGCAGCTAATGACTATTCATATGGTCGATTAGTCGACCAATCGGATTATGTATCTCATGATTATTAAATTGATCTTATTTCACTTTCAGCTTACAAATCTTGTATGAGGTTGTTATGTATGTCCGACGTTCCTCCTCTTTAAATGTTTGCGCATTGCAGACGTACGCAAGGTCCGCTTTACAAATCTCACATGCATTTAATTTATTTTGTAAGTTTAACGTGAAGTTATTTCAGACTTTTTACGTCCTCTGCCGCCGTTTTATTCCCTGGTCCGCTGCCATATTTTTCCCCTAGCGGACTTTATTGCGCATGTGCAACTCTCAGCAGAGATAGGGAAGAAGACAATGTCTCACTCTTTTTGCCGACGGGTAAATTTGTTGTTGACTATTTTTTATTGACTATTGTCGACAACATCGTTGCAACCCTGATCCGAATGCATAAATTTGCAGTTAGTGAGAAATGTTTTTTATTAAAACTTCCTCTTTCATACAAAGGCTTTCTGTTTGTAGGTGTTATAACCAGGGAAAGTATGAGAAATAATTAAGAAATCAAGATAACGTCCAGTCACACTCACATTCATATATATATAAGTGGCTCTTGATAAAACACACACTTACTAAATCTGTATATCTGTTTTTCCCCCTTTTTTGCCTGCTATCCCTGTAAGTAAAAGCAAACAAGACGGATAAAAGGGAAATCACTCCGGTGAAGTTTCGTTTTACATAAAGGGAATGTAATTTTAGGTGTCGGAGACTGAAAAGATTCTTAGATTTAGTATTGCCCAAGTGTTTAGCTTTCTTGGAAACCCATTTTGTCCTCTGTCTGCATAATGTGACACCTGCAGCCTATTGTTGCACTTGACGGAGTGATCACTGAGAGAAAAGCAAACTGGGAAAGATGTTTTTATTGAGTCCTGAGCAGCCATAGCCTCCCCCGGTGACCTGTGGGAAAGCAGCTGAAGACACTGATTCACTAGACACTTGGTTCATAAGGAAGTAACCTGCTGTGAGCGGAAAATCCCTCTCTATTTATATGAAAACAGATTAGTATGCTATATTCAAAGCTGCACTTCTCTAAAATTTTCCTGCGTTTTCATGATAGTTTCATTATTTATTGTGTTTGTTTATCGTACATGAATATATGTCAGGGGGGTAACCAGCTGTGTGTTGTGGCTGTACTGTCTCAAAAAGAGCCAGTAGTTGTATGTACAATTTATTACCTCGAGTAATCTCATCATGTTTACTTTTTAACACCTTTAATTGCCTGTAATGTTCATCATTAAATTTCCTGAGATTACAGTTTTATTTTCTCGTCTTTCTCCAATCGATTTGTTTTGCTGAAGCACTGAAAATAAAATTAAATTATTTTTTAAGTAGCTAACTATATTAGGGATATGATGACAACTAGGACAGGATAATACTATTTCAGGCTATTTCAGATAAATTAAGTCAGTGTTAACTTGTAGTATTGGTTTACATTTTCCATATACATGCAAACACAACAGTGGAATTCCAGAGAGTATGATAACGAATGACCAAATACCTGTAAAAAGAAAGAGAAACAACACATTAAATGTAAATAGCTGCCAAAGTAAACCCTATTAGCCAATTTAACTGCTGCTTAGTGTTGACCATCAAGTTGAAGCACTATTGCTGTCAATCAGTGTGGCCTTACACAAAGTATTTTCATAAATTCCTTCTACAGCTTTCAGTAGAGCTTGTGGAATCATTTCAGGCTCTGCGGCAGCCTGCATAAAATGGGTTACTTATGTTCATTTTACACCATAATTAGCATACATATGCAGGCTTTTCAAACACAGGTCTTCTTGCTAAAACAACTCAACTCCATTCCCACATTGCTCACAACGCTCTGGTACCTACATTCCAATAATCTCTCATATGGACAGCTCTGTACACTGCTACAGCAGAAGGGGATGGCATTTTACTCACTTACAGGCTGTTGGATGAGCATGACTTTCTAAAATAATATTGTTATTTTTGCTGGTATGGTGGGAGTCAGAGCTAAACAGAAGGGCTTAGGGCAATTTCAAATGGGAAGCAATCATCGCTCTGTGTCCTACACCCTCCCGCTCCACTTCTCATGTGAAAGACAGAAGCAGACAGTCCAGAGTAGCATAAGGAGGAACTTGAACATAAAGTAACCATAGAAACAGTAATTAAACTGCAACAGGACAATGTGGGGGCAGTCATTTAGATTTTCTTCTCATATTTAAAGCAGCTGTGTAAAATACTTTGTTCAAAAATGTGATTTAATCCGACCATATATAACCAAATAGTCTTAGCAACTTATCAAAGAAGTTGAAGGCATCTTGGATGCAAGAAGCAAGTGTCCTGGGACTGTACCCATCTGCCATACTGCCCCCAATGGAAAATGAATTGATTACTAGTGGGTGTCGCTTCCCACATGAAAGCACATTAGAATGAAGCTGCCAGCTGTTGTTCAGACTGGCAAAATAGATGCATCCTGTCTGAAGGAGGTGCTCTTGTCAGTTTTATACAGTCAGTATGAAAATGTTTCTGTTTTTAAAAAAAAAAAAAAAAACTTTTTTAAACTCACTTTAAGACTGCACTCATCTTGCAGCCCTGTGTGCAACATACTTACATGGTGTGTGTTTAGCCATTGTCATACAACGAAAATGTAAAATTAACTTTGTGCTGGGTAGGGAAAGTTGCTAACAATGTCAAGGAATAATTCACTTCAGCATGTTCTGTCCATATTTTTGTCTTAAAAATTAAATAAAGAAGACGAATTTGCTTTTTCTGCACTTTGCAGCATTATTGTGAAAAAATTGCAACACATTTGTAGCGAGAGGTGCATTCATCCAGGTCACCTTCTGTCTCTGTATGAAATTCTGGACTAGCAGCACAACTGCAGTTCAGAGATGAAACACAACATCAGAAAGGTCTCCCTCAAGAAAGAAATGTCATCTTTGGCCCTGCATCTACAAGCAGCATATTTGCTGCACAGCCTGCACTCTCCCACTTCTATCTCTACTATTCCCCTTCATCTCGATGTCTGTCGAACTCTGCCAGCTCGGCAGGATTAAAAGAGTGATGTACAGTGCAAGTGCAACTCCTTGGTGTCTTCCTACTCCTGATTTTCTCACCAGAGCAATGCAGTGGGATTTTGGTTTTAGATATCCTTGTTCTCAGCCACACAGCTTCTGTTTCCCTTCTTCTGCCTTCAACACAGAGCTGAGATCAGACAATCACAAAGCATTTAGATTCATCTCATTCGTGATGCTTCTTTGTTAGAGTTTTTCCTTGTCCACCTTCATGGCAGCAAAACTGTGCTGTTTGGTTGCCACCAGCAGCATTCACATGCAATATTTTGGCCTCGGATCAGAAACACCCTTGTCAGCAACTGGTGCTGAGCGCTGGACTCAACTGGTTTTAGATCTCTATCTACGTGTGGCAAGCTGGGACTAGACCTCAGTAGCCTCAGGTGTAGTGGGACGGCATTTAATGATTAAAAGAGAAGTTTTTCTGATCTCAGTCCGACTGGTTTGTACCATCTGATCCTGCCATGGGAGAGACTGTCTGCATCTATATCTTTGTCCCAAATCCTCTCTTTTGTTTGATTTACAATGCGCACAGTGATTTTGATACTACAGAGGCTAGAGGGAGAGAAAACAACAGGCGAAGGTATTTCATAGTTAGGCCTGAGTCAGAGAAGCTGGAAGGCTAAGAGGGGGGGATGGGAGGACAAAGAGGGGAGGAGGATGGGGAGGGAGCTGGCACTCAGTACAGAACCCTCTAGCCGAGAGTGGGAGCTTTATATAATGGCCAGGTAGTGTGCAACCCCCCCTCCACCCCCATCCGCCTACACAACCGCTACACCCACACACAAACACACAACCTTTGCAGAAACTGCTTGGCACAACATTATTAGCCTCACCATCTCCCAGCCTCTAGGGATTCAGAAGAACTGCATTACTCTTCACCTCAAAACCAAAAAGCGCTGCAGGTTTTGTTCTGCTCACAAACATGCACAGCTCAGTGATCTCGTTCCTTATAACAACAGCAAGAGGTTTTAGATTTTTATTATGCTCTGCACAGCTTGATGCTGTGACACTGGTTAAACCCTTGTTGGCAGATGGTCTGAATGGGTCATTGCTTCTTACCTGACCTTTGCGTATGATAACGGGCTAAACTCGGGTCACTGCCAGCCTTTGGTGAACAGGGTGCCTTTGTTAGAAATGGAAATTAAATTTAATCTTATTGACATTTAAATGTAATTAAGCCAAAGGCGTACAGAGGAGAGAACAAGAGAGAAGAGAGTGGCACACGCGAGTGCTTCAGTTTTGTCTTCATTGATTTTCCCATGTGCATCCATGGTCAGCTTACATATTTGGAATGCAGACCAAAAGAGAAAGGCCAAGTAAAAATGTAAAGTATTTGTAGTCCATGGAATTTGTGCAATAATATTCCTGATTGAATCTATAAAGAGCAGCTGGTCTTGAACTCTGATACTGATCAAAATATATTCATACCAGAACAAAGTGTTGAAAACAAAACAGAGTAAACTCATTAAATTAAGTGATAAAATTTAGATTTGCAGAAACAAATACATTTGTATATTAAATCTAGAGTTGATTTTATTCATCGATTTTAATTGATTCAAATGAAAAAAAAAATCCAATATTGATTCATAAAACTTGGAAATAGATTTTTTAAAATGTATTCTGTAACATGACCCTACTGTCGTGTGACTGACCAAGGCTTGGTGAGATCTTAGCATATATACACACAACTGGTTTAAAATAAATCTCACATGCTAAATTTAAAAGTTAAATTTCCTCTAGAGCAGATTTACACTTCATCCTTTTATAAAACAGTAAACAGTCTGATGCTATATATCTGATTTACATGACGACATGTCATAGCTGCACCTGCTCTCTGTGTCCATGGCAGTGAGCACACACACAGACACACACACACACAGGTTTTCATCAGAGGAGAATGCACGCGCCCAAAAAAATGTCAACCAGCTGAAAATCAGACAAAATATGAGCATTTTCTATATTCTCTCAGGCTGGTGAAGATGGAAGCATCTTCCTCCAGCGAGGAGCAGATGGAGTTTTTCTCCTGCTCTAGTGTTACGCCGATAGCATCGCAGTTGTCATGGCAACGCGCACATCTGAACAAGCTGAATCTACGTCATTGAAGGAATTTCTGAGTCGTATTACGGCTTTAAATGGATCCAGTATTATTTGTAGGTTTTATTAACATCAACATGTTATCTGAAATCTGAACTTTGGGAGTATTTAGAGCGACTCCACTGAATGAAACAGTTTCATCAGGACATTTAAAAAGTTTTTTTTTTTTTCTGTCCTGTGGGGTTTTTTTTTTTAGTTTATTTACTTTTTTTTTTCCATCACAGCATTTCTGGCTCTGAATCTGGGGAAACACTGTGTTGTTTTGGTTATTCAGAAATTAATATAGATGTGTCAGATCAGATTATAACAGTAATCTGATTACTCCCAGATAACTGATTTTGATTGTCAAGTAAATGCACTCAGTGTTTTATAAAAACAACAACAACAACAAAAAAAACTGTTACCTGAGAACGGTTTTAATATTCAAGAAAAATAGGTGGTGTTGCATAATTAGCTGTAAATGAATCGATATCGAATCAGATCTAATTGAAATAGGTTGTTGTGAATCGAATCGATTCAGGAAATTTGTGACAATACCCAGCCCTAATTAAAAGGTTATTTATGACTCTGTCTGATAGTAATTGTAATACTCTCGTGCTGCTTAGATGCCTGCATTGGAGTCCTAAAATGTTCTAGATATGTTCCTGAGTTGTGCATATGAGAACGCAGCCAGAAAGTGCTTCTCTAGCAGAATATTTCCCATTATGATGTTCTTATGTGAACAGCAGCTGTGGAAAGTTGTTCAGATGCACCTGTGTTTATATGTGAACAGATATATTTTTAATAAAAAAATATTTTAAAAAATGAAGATCCACCCATTTAAAAAGTTAAATAAAAAATGAAAGACTTAAATATTGTATTTAATCAAATGCAAATTGTCAATAAGTCATAACTTGTCGTGTGAAAATGAAAATGTCAGTGGTGTCTGATGCACGCAGGAATAAAAATTATGTGTCTATGTGTTGTGCAGTGTAAGTGGAAGAAATCAAAAGAAAACCAACATCAGCTCAGAGTTGCCTGCAATATGTGAGGAAGTGGAAGCAGCAATTGCGTTTTAAAGACAGAACATCGAGCCCAAGTGTTCCCAGGGAGCAGCTCATAAACCACTTCCAACAAACCCAAAGAAACAAACCGATAATTACAGCCCAATTAAATCTCTTTTTATTTTTCCAGATTCTGATTTATTCATTCCCAAATTCCATATCCCCATAGGATCAAATCAAATCAACAGTTTAATATGAGAATATGCTATTTATTAAAATTTCTATGTTTTTGTTTATTTGGCTCTAAGGGGGGGTCAGAGAAAGAGGGTGTGACCTACACCCAGACCTGCTGCATTGAGATGTAGCCTCTGTACCTTTGAGCTGGCTGCTTAATCAGCCATAAACAAAGTTTTTTGTGTGCTTGTGTATGTGTGTGTGTGTGGTGTTTTTAATATAAATGACAGTCTCTCATTTCAGTAGTTTTGTGGGCATACTTTTTTTTCCTATAGATCTTCCTCAAGACAGCCTCCAGGTGCAGCTCAAACACACACAGGGTGAGGTTTATGGTGACTGCTCTCGCTTCCTGCCAGCGCTCTTGTTTGTCATCAAGTATATTCTCAGCCAAGTATTTCATCATAAAATGATAAAGCTTTTGATTTTTGATTTTGTTTTGGACAACTTAGTTGTTTCTGCTGGCCTCTTACCCATTGCTGAACTTCTGTAGAAGACTTGAGTCCCATCAGTTCAGGTAACATCACACAGAAGAGGGGCTGCAGCGATCAAAATTAGTTCAACTTTTCTTGTTCATTGGACTCAGGAACCATGAAAAACTCTTAAACTGGTGGGGATAACAGATCACCGCAGAAATCATAGGGTCCTATATAAATTTAAAGACTGGTTGTCATGCCAAAAAATGTTATTCATATCATCAGAATACCGAAGCTGAACAATTTAGATTTTAAATTTCTTAAGCTACAGCAAAAACGTAAAGTATAGTCATTTGGTATGTTCAGAGATTGTTTTTATGATTCTTTCAGACTGGCTTATAGTGCCTGATGTAACAAGGGTGTATCGAGTCTTTCAAGCCATAAGCAACATGATAAGAGGGGTTTTTTTTAAATGTAAAAAATGCATGTAGAACCTTAACCTTTGTAAGTACAGTAAACACCCAGACATTTTTTTCAGGACAGCCTCAGTTCTCAGATTCTAAGTATTAGAGGTATGTAAAATCAAAGTCTCAATAGATATAACACTATATAATCCAGCCAAACAGCAAAATGGAATTTATTGCTCTTAGTACTTTGTACTTTTTCCCATCTGCTTATCATTCATTCCAGTTTTGACTTTCCGGAGAAAAAATAAGGGTGTTGAAACAAATACACAGTAGAACACAGTAGGACCATTTTTTTGTTCTTTTTAGACAGACATGTAACACTGTGGTCTCTGGTTGATCTTTGGCTGCTCCTGATTGGACATTATTCTCAATAAGCTTTGTAATCGGTCAGAAATTTGCCAGGAAGTAACATAATCACAATTTTTGGGTCAACACAGAAGTCTCTTAGCAACTTCCTTGTGATAGCAGTCATTTTACAAAAATGGACTAATTTATCGGATCACTAATTGCAGATAGAGTCTCTATTCTCTTTACTCTCTACACTATTTGTGGCTAAATTTTAAACCTCCTGGATGTGATATTAATGCCTGTAAAACATTTGTAGATCACCTAAAAGGTAAGCTATCCATCACAATTTACCCCACAGAGTTACACACTACTGTTCCTGATTGTTGACAGTATAAGCAATAGTGAACTTGCGGGATTTTTAAGGGTTAAACCCAAAGGTTCTCAATGGTTTTCTAAGAAAAAAAAGTTGGATTGCATGGTTTTTAGCTTTTCAGGAGCTGTTTTCAAACATTGTGTCTGAATGGGTTAAGGTCACTTGTATTTTCTTACAAACCAAACCTGTGCCAGCAGTGTGTCTGATAATTATATTAACTGGTAATTCATAAACCCTCCTAGAGAGTGTCTCATAGAGACAGAGTAGGAGTATTTGTTTTAGACAATTGATTGTAATATGAGCTCTAAAAGCCATCCGCATGTTTTTCTCCACTGTGATGAATGTTTAGTGCACCGTAAGATGACGGCAACTGTTTTCTGAAGGTTTCAAATTGTAAATTCATGATGTTGTTGAAGGCTGTAAGTTAGAATCAAGGTGAGTTGCAGAGACTTGTGTTTCACCACATTACTTACATGTGTCGTCATGAAAGGAGAAAAATATTTATAGTGTTCTGTGTCACCTCAGGCAATAGAAAAAAAAATATATATAGGCTGAATATATATACCTGGCAATTTAAATCTTTTACATCAGTTTCTGAGTTAGTGATGTTAGTCATCATTATCAACATTTTAATAAATCTTTAATCTGTCTCGGCTGCTTGGTAGTGGAGCATTTGAGCTGAAATGCTTCTTAGCTTCTCTGCCGCATTTTCACACACACACGTAAATGTGTGTGTGTCATAGGATGGTCACATGGCTGAATAGTGCGTGTTGAGGTTTTGCAGTCACGTCAGCCATTTGGCCAGCACATGCGATCAGTGCACAGTTAATGATCTCCCACATCGTGTGTGAAGGCCGCTGATGTATTGTGTGTGTGTGAGTGAGAACACCCCCACCATCACCAACTCTTTTGCTTGCCAAATCTGTAGCATTCATGCACCGTTTTTTGTGATCACTGATATCTGATGACTTGGCTGTAAGAAAGACACAGGTGCGAATGGTGTGAATTATCAACGGTTTAATTCAGCCTGAGAGCGCTGGTGGGGAGTGCTGTCTGACTCACTTATAATGAATGTTTATTATTAACTCATAGTAACTTACCAGTGCACTTGAATAGAAAAAAGTCTTAGTTAATGATTATTATGAGCACTAGAAAGTAGAAGTGTCAAAACAAGTATACGACTGCTTCAACCCTGAACTTTTCTGCTGCATAATTTATACCTAATAACAGCTGTAAACAGAACATTTAGAACATATTGTAACATTATCTTTTTTTTATTAGTTTTAGTTTTTTTTTTAATCCATCAAGTTCCTATGTAATTTGGCATATATCAGCACTTTGCCCCCTGTTTTTCTTCCTTATGGATGATTTCTTGACTGCTGTCCCTCTATGGAGACTGTTTCTGATGAATCTTCTGTAGATGGATCAGCTTTAGGGCCAGGTGAACCTCTCAGGTCCTGTGTCTTTGCTGAAAGGTGTTGCACCCAGATATCAGATGCTAGTCAGCTGTCGATGGTGTTTTTAGGCCTGCTACTTAGTTTCTGCACACTGCTGAAAAGTATCATGTTTTTGGTTGTTAGCTCCATGGTAACTGCCGGTTTAGTTGAAAAATATCTTTTGTTTTGCTTGTTACATTGTATTATCATTGATATTTTTGTAGCTAGAACTAAAGAAAAGTAAACCAAATCAGAGTAAACCAAATCAGAGTTCTTTGCTAAGTTGTTTGTTATATGTTGACACAAGTGATTCATCTTTTAGGTTAGGTGCCTTTTTTTGCCTAAATGAGTTTTAAGTGGCTTACCAGGCTAAATGCTGGTGTGGATTCTCACACATCCAGACTAAATAAATGTATCTTACCAGACTAAATAAACGAAAAACAAACACATTTTCAGGTACGAAGAGTATACTTAAAAAAGGGGAAAACAGCCGATATCTAAAGAAAAAGCCTTATAAGTCTGGCTCCTTGGAAGCAAAAGATAGAAGTGGTGGCTTTAGACTTTTGACACTGTTGTGTACTCTGTAGAATATGCAAATAAAAGAAGAATAGTGTTCTGGTCATAACAAAGGAGTCATAACAGAAGAATGTGGAGCTGGTAACCTGTACTGATCAGGACTTTCTCAGAAACTTGAGCGTGATGCCAGCCAGTCTGCCATTTTAGAAGCCACTGTGCCTCCAGACAGATAAAACTGTCCTTTCAGGACAGCTCGGCCACCAGCCAGTTCCAACCTGTCTCTCCTCATCTAACAGGCCTCCATGCTGCCTGTTTCCTTTCATTATGGCTCCAGTGCAGTTAGCTACTCTAAGCTGCAGCACAGAGCCACTAACAGGTGTGTGTTTACAATGGAGGTTAGGGTCATTTGGTGTGAGACTGAGAGAGATGTAGAGATGGAGTTAATGAGCATTTCTTGGTTAAATTGTTCATATAGATTCATATAACCAAACTTCTCACATATGCCAAAGTGTTACTCTGTATTCCTGTGTCTTTGATACCAAAGGGGCCAGGCCTATTTTCAGTTTAGTCCTCTGTTTTTATAATATCAGTAGAGTTGAGAGAAGTATTATTTCAGGTGTCCTGGAAGCAGAAGTCCTGTTAGGTTTTTTTTTGTTTTTTTTGCATGTGCTGTATCAGATGACGGATTATTGGGACCACTTCCAGTTCTTGGATGAGTTTGAAACTCCCCTATAAAATTTAGGTAAACTTGTCATGTAAGTATCTGAAGGGGCAAGTATGAGGACTAATACTGAAGCCAAGTTAAATTTGATTCTCAAAGTGCATACCGATAAGAACTCACACAGGTTAAACAAACAGGATGAAATCAGTTTTACACCAAATATGTGTTAATTTTAAAGTTTTGCTCAGTCTAAACATGATGTTTGGTTAGCTCTGAAAAGGGTAATTTTTTTGCTTCCCATGTTGCAGTTTAATACCTTGCTCTTTACTTAGCAGTTTTTGCGCATTTCCTGTAAAAACAGGTAAAAAAGAGGTCTTCCCTTCCCTTAAAAAAAAGCCCATGGGAAAAAACAGGACTAAGGAGGCACCACCCGTATTCTGCAGCAACTCTGTCAAAGAAAACATTGAGTAGACTTGCAAAATGTGAAAGACATGCTATAGTGAAACAGTTCAGTTAAATTTGGTTTTATGCATTTCATTAAAAAATGGTTCTAACATGTTTTCTTGCTACCAAACAATGTGTTTCTCAGTCAGCCAGGCCTAAGCATGTTGTCATGAGAAATATTTTGAATATATGATTTCAATAGGATTAGAGGCAATTATTATTCATATTAAAAGAAACATTTGCAGTTTCAAAAATGCAGTGTTAACGCCCTGACCAGTGCAGAAATGTGGATCTTCTCTGATGTGTCCATCTAAACCACCACCTCCAGCCTCTCCACCCTCTCATCCACCCTCCCCCTCCCCCCTGTGTTTTCACTGGAGCTGTGGAGAATTTCATTTGGTTTGGAGGCTCAGCTGCAGGCTCTCTCTTCCCCATCCCCCATCATCTGTCATTCCTACCAGCTCTGGACAGAAAATTATTACCCTACACTGTTTTCCAGTGAGACTTGAATCTGCTGGGTGTCTGTAGGTCCTGAAGAGTCTTTTAAAAAACATTGAATTTGATTTAATTGAATTGGAGTCTTGAATTTAATTATCAAAAGCTGTAGATATTTTTTCCTCTCATAGGCAGTTATGTTAGTTGTAAAATGTTTTTTATATTTAATTGTGGGTTGCTAAATTGAAGGTGGATTTGTGATGCAGGAGGCCGTGCAGTCCTGTATGTGGAGTCCAGCCATGAGGTATATTATACCCAGTAGTTGCCATGTTTGCAGACTGATGAATCCATCTACTTCTTCTGCTTACATTTAACATTTTATATATGTAGTTATGTGGTTAAAAGTTAATTTTATGTGCTATATTACTGATAAATACAGCAGTTGTAATATATTTCAGCCATACTTGGGAATTTAGCAATGAAATACAATTTTTTGTATTCATCAATTCAATGATTCATCAAAGAAATGCAATGAGAAGAGAGGAAAAAGGGGAGAGCTCCCGGCTGGAGCAAGAGAAAAGAAAAGAGTCAACATCGGACTAACTTATTGACCAGAGAGACCTCAGAGTACAGGTAGTATGCTAGATGGATGTTGTTAGGGGTGCCACGGTTTGAAAATCTGCCAAAGTTCATTGGTGCTTCTTCTCAATTTGCCTATGGTATTAAAATGTCTAAAAGTTTTACACTTCATTCATGTGGAATTAAAATATAATGGACATGCAATTTAGCAAAATACGAAGTGGTAGATTTAGAACAGATTTGTTTTGTATCTTTTAAAAATGAAAACTGGTCTATAAGCCGTGCATGCTTGAAACAATTCCTTTGTAAACACTGTTAGCCTCTTGTATCCTTTGTGTTGTAGCCCCCCTCCTTTTTTCTCTCCAGCCTTTGTTGTAGCTTCCCTTTTCACCTTCATGTCAAATTGTTTCAGTAAAGCAACACAATGGAGCACATTTTCACACAAACATGCTATGTTTAAACCTGTCTGCTCAGTGCAGTTAACTAACCCGCGGTGTAAAGGCCCATTTATGCTCTGCTTTCTGATCCACTTCTTCTCTGGTCAGCTATTCTGCTCAGCACTGCCCCTGCCATTTCCAGTGGTATTGCTCTTTCTTCTGCATCAAGGGATGGATAGCTAAGCTCCTTGAAAGTGGACCAAATTGCACGCCAGCAGTTAAATCAAGCCCAAGTTACCTGGTTCATCCAGCAACTGCTTTATTAAAGGGCCATTACATTTTTGTCATGCAGTTCATGCATGAAACACATGCAATGTTCTTGCAATGCATTATTACCTAGAACTTCACTAAATCCTACACAAACATATTTTGTACAGTAATTTTAAACTTTTTTTATTCATTGCCCTGGCCACTATCGTGTTAAAGTTCTCAGATTTTCATACACAAATTCTCTAAGTGGTGTGCTCCAACAGGAGGACGTACATTATCCACTGCAACCATTTTAAAAGCAGAAATTTTTGCATTGTAAAGAACAAGCGATGCATCACTACTTCTCAAAGCATCGCTCTTTGTTTTTGTTTCAGAGAATTTTCCAAGAAAATGTGTTTTTAGTTGAAAGGATGAATTTGTTCCTTTTCATCTTTTCTAAAGACCCAGCAATCTTGGATCATTGGATGCCAACAACAAAGCTGCTAAATGTTTGGATTCGTTTGCTACACTTCACCAAATACTTTAAATTAGCAAGGCCCCATTTGACACTGACTTTGCTGGGAGGTTGAACTTAAAAGTTAAGGTTGTTCCAGCATTTAAAGGGCACATTTACCAAGCAGAGACATAGTCCTTTAATTGTGTGTATTGGTTTGTCATGCTGCTCAGCTTGATATTCTGAATCCAGTTCTGACCCAGGCATACATGACTACAGTGATGCTAGGTATGAAAACATTACACATTTGTCAAAAGCTTTTCATTATTTACGAGCTGCAGTAACTCCTCAGAGTCAGCATGACCCTTTTTGCCCTGCTCCTTGGCAAGCATCCTATAATTTGACCAATCAGAAGACACTTTTCCTAGAAAAAAGCTCTCCCTCATTCTGAAATATTTGCAGTGTTAGAGGTTCTGGTAGGTGTAAAGCTAAACTAGAGGTACCCCAAAGATTAAGAAATAAATTAATGGAATTTATTGCATCAGGTCAACTTTAAGTTAAGGCTGGTATTTTATCCAAATTTGCAAAAAAGTGGTCCTGTGTTTATGTGTACTTAAACTTACATTTTATTTATATGTAATAGAGCTCAAAAGATGAGTGAATTCATCAGCTGTAAAATTATATTTTCCCTTTTTTAACTATAGGTATGAAATATTTACAGAAAGCAAATAAATATTCTTTTTTTCCTCTTCTAATAAGGTTTTCTGAAGTAATTGTGAGTAGTCAGTGTCTTTCATAAAGTAGACATTGATTAGAGCGCTCTTACTTTTCTTAAGCAAGGAGGAGGTTTCGTAATGGAGCCAAGGTAACAGTTGCTCAGAAGAGTTTCATAGCATTTTTAATGAACACTTTATTGTAAAGTTTTACAGTAGGGCTGCAACTAATGACTATTCTGATGGTCGATTAGTCACTGACTATTAAAACGACTAGTCGACCAATCGGATTATGTATCATGATTATTATATATGGATCTTATTTCACTTTCAGCTTTGAAATCTTGCATGAGGTTGTTAAGTAAGTCCGACGTGCCTCCTCTTTAAATGTTCGAGCATTGCAGACGTACTTCCGTGGTACACAAGGTCCGCTTTACAAATATCACATGTAGTTAATTTATTTTGTAAGTTTAATGTGAAGTTATCCCAGACTTTTAACGTTCTCCGCCGCGGATTTCCTCCCTGGTCCGGCACCATATTTTTCCCCTGGCGTAGTTTTTTTTTTTTATTGCCGACAATAGTCGACGGCTAAATTCGTTGTCGACTATTTTTATTGTCGACTATTGTCGACAACGTCGACTAATCGTTGCAGCCCTATTTTACAGTATTACATTTGTATCAGATAAGTATTTCCTTTCTCACTACCTTTTTGTTTAGTTGCAGAAAGTGTGTCCCAGTGGGGCCCAGTCAGACACAGCATGAAAAGGGTGACATGGACCTCCCCTCCCGTGGGCTCACCACCTGCAGGAGGGGCCATAGGGATTGGGTGCAGTGGGAGCTGGGCGGCTGCCAGAGGCGGGGGAGGCGGTTTGATCCTCGACTGCAAAAGCTAGCCCTAGGGAAATGGAATGTCACCTCTCTGGACGGGAAGGAATCTGAGCTGGTGCATGAGGTTGAGTGGTTCCGGCTAGATGTAGTTGGACTCACCTCGACGCATGGCTTGGGCTCTGGAACCACTGTCTTTGAGAGGGGCTGGACCCTCTTCCATTCTGGAGTTGCTCCAGGTGAGATGCGGCAAGCAGGTGTGGGCATGCTCATTGTCCCCCGACTTGGCGCCTGCACATTGGGGTTTACCCCGGTGGACGAAAGGGTAGCCTCCCTCCGCCTTCAGGTGGGGGGAACGGGTCCTGACTGTTGTTTGTGCTTATGCACCAAGCAGCAGTTCAGAGTACCCACCATTATTGGAGTCCATTGATTACAATTGGATTGATTACAAGAAAGCCTATGACTCAATGCCACACACATGGATCATGGAATGCTTGGAGATGTATAACATCAACAGGACTTTAAGAGCCTTCATTGCAAACTCAGTGCGGAAGTGGAAGACCACCCTTGAGGCCAACTGCAAGCCAATTGCACAAGTGTCCATCAAATGTAGCATATACCAAGGAGATGCCCAGTCCCCTGTGCTGTTCTGCGTAGGTCTGAACCCCCTCAGCCAAATCATCACCAAGACTGGCTATGAATACCGACTCAGGAATGGGTCCACCATCAGTCACCTCTTCTACATGGATGACATCAAGCTGTACGCCAAGAGCAAGCGAGACATTGACTCACTGATCCACACAACCAGGATCTACAGCAATGACATCGGAATGTCATTTGGACTTGAGAAGTGTGGGCGGATGGTGACAAAGAGAGGGAAGGTAGTCCATACAGAAGGGGTCTCACTCCCAGACGCCAGAATAGCAGACATTGAGGACAGCTACAAGTACCTTGGAATCCCACAAGCAAATGGCAACCTCGAACAGGCCACAAGAAAAGCAGCCACAGCCAAATACCTCCAACGAGTAAGGCAAGTCCTAAGGAGTCAGCTCAATGGCAAGAACAAGGTCCGGGCAATTAACAGCTATGCCCTGCCGGTCATCAGATACCCTGCGGGAATAATAAGCTGGCCAAAGGAAGAGATTCAGACCACAGATGTGAACACGAAAGCTCCTGACCATGCATGGAGGGTTCCACCCCAAATCCAGCACCCTGAGACTGTACACTAAGCGCAAGGAAGGAGGCGGAGGACTAGTGAGTGTCAAAACCACTATCCAGGATGAAACATCCAACATCCTTGAATACATCAGGAAGATGACCTCAACGGACGAAGTGCTC
This sequence comes from Melanotaenia boesemani, assembly GCF_017639745.1. NCBI lineage: Eukaryota > Metazoa > Chordata > Actinopteri > Atheriniformes > Melanotaeniidae > Melanotaenia > Melanotaenia boesemani. The sequence goes on along the minus strand of NC_055682.1, from coordinate 12,443,708 downwards.
AGTGAATGTCTCAGGCAGTGGAAAACAGATCAAGTGGTGATGGAAAAACCATCATGGGAGGAAAAGCCCCTCCATGGGATGTACCACCGACAGATAACTGAAGTGGCTGATATTGAGAAATCCTACCAATGGCTAGAAAGAGGCACTGATCATAGCTGCACAGGAGCAGGCCTTGAGCACCAGAGCAATAGAGGCCCAGATCAACCATACAAGACAAGACCCCAGGTACAGACTGTGCAAAGAGGCAAGGAAAGCTTACAAGGAGCATCATAACCAAGTGGCTGGTATAGTGTACAGGGACATCTGTGCGGAGTACGGACTGGAAGCCTCGAGATCAAAGTGGGAAACACCTCCGAAGGTGGTAGAGAATAACCGAGCTAAGATCCTGTGGGACTTCCAGATCCAGACCGACAAAATGGTAATGGCAAACCAGCTGGACATTGTGGTGATGGACAAACAGCAGAGGAAAGCCGTTGTGGTTGACATCGCAGTACCAAGCGATTGCAACATCAGGAAAAAGGAACATGAGAAATTGGAGAAATACCAAGGCCTGAAAGAAGAACTTGAGACACCAGGAAAGTGAAGGCAACAGTGGTGCACATGGTCATCGGAGCACTCGGGGCAGTAACCCCCAAACTGGAAGAGTGGCTACAGCAGATCCCAGGACAAACCTCAGACATCTCGGTCCAGAAGAGTGCAGTCCTAGGAACAGCAAAGATACTGAGCAGAACCCTCAAGCTCCCAGGCCTCTGGTAGAGGACCCGAGCTTGGATGGATGAGAGACCACCCACGGAGGGTTTATATAAATATATATATATATATATATACACATATATATATATATAAATAAATAGTGTATGCATTCGATATTTAATTGAAACAAAGCTTAATGACTTATTTGACTCTAACCCAAGCTTCAATAAAATCAAAAGCCAGAGTAAACTGCTTTGCAACTTAGGTTAATCTTTATTGATCAAATAATACAATTTATGGTATGAAAAGTTGTGCTAGCAAGAAATGATATGCCAGGCAGTTATTGCTCCTCAAGGTTAAAATACTCCATAAAAGCTGACCTGACATCAGTCCCTTCAACACTTGCTATATTCACCACCGGTAGCCAGCGCCTAGTTGGTAATTTTAGACCAGGATACACATTTAATAATGTGTGTCTTCTTTAGAATGGATGGTTGTGGTCCAATTACAACAGGGATGACTTCGGGGACACACAGACATTTTTGCACAAACTGCTATCTGGTAAAATCCAGAACAATGCAATCCCACCAGAATCTTGACTGTGGATGTGTCCAGACAACAGACATCCTCCGCATAAGAATCCACCTTAAAACCATCTAATAATTGAAAAATAGACTATTAATTCCAAAGGGAAATTGCAAAATGGACATAAATGTCATTACGTTTGTATCATGTAATCAATGTAAGTATAGTCAGTGCTACGTTGGGCTACGTCTTGTAGCTAACGGCTAAAAACATTGTAACATAACTTTGAATAATTACCTCGATCCTCCATGCTAATCTTTGCCTGAGCGCTACCTCATTTAACTTCCTCAAGGCAGGTGTATTCAGTTGCGTTTTAGATGACGTAATGACGCAGCACCGACTTGGCTCTGTCTGGTGGAAAACCGAACAGGTTCGCTCGAAGCACTAGCTAAGCACTGGCCCTAGCACCAACACTGAACCGGCACCGGTTCGTCTTTGGTGGAAAAGGAGCCTCAGGTGTTGTTGGACAGAAGGAGGTAGTGGTTGAATGGAGGATAGTGATTGACAGATGATAGAAAGGAAAAAGAAGATAGGAAGTGCAGTGAACTGTTCTTCTGTCTTGAATCCATCACCTCCCTCGCCACTGTTTTCTCCTCTCTATTTGTTCTATCGCTCTCTCTCTCTCTCTCTCTCTCTCTCTCTTTGGGAGGGGGGTGATAGCCAAAGGAATGTTACACATCCGCAGTGTGTTGAATGTGTGTGTGCTTTTTTTGTGTCAGGTTTACGTTAACAAAACTGTTTGTGCTTTTGTGTGTGTTTGCGTTCTTTTGTTAGTATTTGCCTTGTAGTGACAGTGAGTGGGCTTGGTGTGTGTGTGTGTGTGTGTGTGTGTGTCTGTGTGTGTGTGTGTGTGTGTGTGTGTGTGTGTGTGTGTGTGTGTTCGTGTGTTCGTGTGTGCGTGAAATGGTTGGCAGCTAGTGTCATTATTTCCTCTTGTCCTTCACTTTTACATACATATTTCATGGAAGTGGTCATTTTTGTCCGGAGCAGGAGAGTTCCTGGATTGAACCATTGAGCCACATGACAAAGTGATTGTTGTCCACATGTAAAGATACTCAGCAAGATTATGTTGAATTTTGTATTGTTTAGAAAAAAAATCTATCTGCATATTGAAAATTCATGGAAAGACAGCTGCTGCCTGTGTGCTGCACCTGTGATTGAGCTTCCTGCTGTAGGAGCCATCTGTGTTTGACTGATGTGTTTTTATGACTGCAGTGTGGCTGAGACCAAATGCATTAGGATTACATTCACATATGGTTGCCTGCCTCCTGTTTTTTTCTTTACTGCATGTATTGAGAAAGACTACGGCTGTCTGTCCTGCAAGTAAAATATTTTTTACACCTTTTTGAACACTTTACACTGCTGAGTCTTAACTTTGGTTTCATTATTTTTTTTTCTTTCTCAGTGTGTATTTTAAATATGTGAGTAGTTTCTTGACAATCTCAGATTAGTATTTACTCCAGATCAGTGTAATGTCCTCTGAAGTAGGGATGCATAATATTATCGTCAGGATATCGGTGTCGGCCGATAGCGGCTTCAAAATTAAATATCGGATACCGCCCATTCCACTGATATAATTACCCACTAAAATAACAAATAACAGCAGCTGGGAGAACACAATCCAAAGTCTGTTTTGTATAGGATGGGATGCACATATCTTACTTGTTTTCTTTAAAAACATTTGTCATGTTCGTAATACACGTTGAAATATTTTTTCTTATCTTGCACGAGGTCTGAATATTACATAATTTTCAGCTTTTTTTTTTTATGTCTGCATTTGCCAACAGGCCAAAATGACAGAGTATACAGAATAATACTGTATTTTAATTAATACTCGCAACAGTATTAATAAATTCCACAACAGAGGAAACTAGAAAGTCTCTGCAGTTAGATGTGGAGGGAAATGAGTTGTAAAATATCAGTATATCTGATATCGGCCAAAAATCTAATATTGTGCATTCCTACTCTGAAGTAATGGAAACAGCAATGAGTGTGTCAGAGTTCATGGTTATGCATATGTGGCAGCTGTACACAAGATGCAGTGTTTGTTCTGTAAACAGCAGCCTCTGATCTGCCATGTTGAGCCATGTGAGACTGTTGAAGCCCAGTTTGTATAAAATGGTCTTGTCAACTAAACTGTGTCAGTCCACCATCTGAAAGTTTTAGCCACCTTGTGCAGCCGAAACAAATCATTGATTTTTCAAAATGCTTAGTGTTAATTGTTACAGTAGTGGTGGCAAACAGACCAACAAGTGAGCCAGTGATAGGAAGGAAGACATGACATGTCGTAACGCAACATCTTGGATGGTTTTCTGCTTCTCCTACTGCTTATATTAGGTGGAATTTTGTGAAAACGTTATTGTATTTTAACACCTAAGTCAAAACAGAAACACCAGGATGGCATAAATTTACTGTTATTCCATTGTTTACTTGTGGTGAGTGAGCTGCTTTCGGTCCTGGCCAATCAATGAGCTGCATTTTCTTTTTTCTTTTAGGTCAGTGGTCATTTCGGAGAACATCATCTCTAGCAAGCAGTTGTTGTGACTGAATAACACTTTCCAGGCGGTTTGATTCACTTGAGTAAAGAAAAATGTGAAAGCAAATCAAACCAAAGGACAATTTTAAGAATTCCCTACCCAATCAAACCAAGTTCTCTGGACTATATCCTGATGTGAATATATTCTAAAAGGCCCCATTACGTCAGAATAAGGAAGTGGTTTTAATTCAGTAAAAATGCTGAACAGATTTATGCAGTGTGGAGTGGGGTGGGCCGATTTGATATTTAATCGATTCATCGCAATGCAACATATGCTGATTCAATTGCAATTCATAAATGTTCAAAATCAATTATTTTTCATAATAATTAAATGATTGGAACACAGCTGCAATGTGTGACAGGAACATAAAAGTTGCGCATGCCGCCCGAACACTTTGAGTGTCCTAAAGTGTCTGGGGGGCAAACAGTAAATACCAGGACGGCAGCAGCTAGCCTTTCAGTCAGTGGTAAAGAGCGTGAGATTTACTCATCAGGTTTGAAGGCTAGTGTTTGGAAACATTTTGGTTTTTATGGATATGAGAACAGACAAGGCCTGGACAAGGCTTACTCCACATTTAAGTTGTTTAAAGCCAAAACAATAGTAATACTAAAAACAGGCTGCAGCATCTTGTGTTTCCAGTCCAGGTTAGAGGAGGAGAAGAAGATGTGGTGTTGTCAGTTTGACATACATTGTCAGAATAGCAAACCATAGCCTTGTTTGCCAGTTTAGACTACTTTATCAAAATGACATAGCTATGTATCCTGTTTTGATAGGTAGGCTACAATGATATTTAATAGTTTTTTTTGGCAATAGTTATTTTTAAGTTTATTATTTCATGTTCAGTCTCACACAGTTTGGGAAATGACACTGGATGCTACAGTACGTGTTTAAACTACATTAACCTTACTTGCAAAATCATTAACAGAAAAACCCTATCATAAGTAGTTTCATACACATCATCTGAATTTTAAGTGCATTTCCCCTCAGGTTTAGTCAAACAAGAGATGCACTTGAGCAATGTGCAGTTAACATGAAATATAATACACTAAACTAACTTGTGGCTTCACAGTTGACCTTATGCCAATACAATTTCTGAGCAGTCAGTGGTGCTGAATTGCTGGGTCAACATTACCTCCCCTGCGATCTTAAGTGCCATAATCTCTTTCCTACCTACTCTGCTAGGGCTGTGGCAGTCCATGGGTATTTACACTCGCATGTTTCTTTGCAGAGTTGCAGTGTGCTGATTGTCGCAGCTGTGCGGAAAGCCGCATGACGGGCAGTTTCACCTTTGTGGTGCACCTCTTGGTTGTGACTGAGTTTGGTGCTGGGGCAGCTCATTGGGACCTGTTGCAGTATTTCTGGTCTCTTCTCTCTCCCTCCTTATTTTGGGATGTACTGGTAAGACTGCTTTCACTCGTGGGACGGAGCGGGACATTAATCTGCATCATATGATTGGTGTGTTTTCCTCTTTTTAGACACGTGAAGTAGCGGGCCCTACACTATACTATGCGTGACAGGTTGCTGTTTTGTCTCCGCTTGGATTTCCGCCAGCTCCTCCAGTTCATTGGCCCTCCGCACGATCTAAACCCCGGCATATAGGGTATTTTTGCGAAATTGTCAGTTTTATTATTAATTGTTTTAAAAAGAAATTGTTTACATAAAATGTCATTTTTATGGGAATCCACCTGCCATGTGCATTTTGTTTAAACCTACCCTTTTTAGGTTTACTGGGGGTTTTAACTCCACAGTTGGGTTGTCACCCTCTTCTTTTTTATATAGAAATCATTGCTTTTTTCGCCTTACCAACACCACCCCGCCACATAAGGTAATCAAGAAAGAAAGACAGGCGACGACCTAGTTAAAATTAAATGCAACATTGCTGTTGATCGTGACACCTCATAAAGATACTGGCATGTCCATAGTGGCGTTTGAAGGACGGAGTTTCATGTTTGTGGACCCTGACCACTGCTAGTTGGAACGTTGCCGGACAACAAAATGTTGCTCCATTCTCGTCTCTTCTGGACTGACGGAGCCCAATAAGCCTGCAATGCGCCGTCACAGACATGATTTGGCGCATCTGCAGCCTGCCGTCTGAGTTTCTGTTGCCACGGTTACCAACTACTGTTTAGTCAGCGCAATAATTTACAACAATAAGTCTGGCTGGAACTAGGGCTGGCCAATATATCAAATATACTCTATTTATCTTGAAAAGTTTTACGTGGGATATATAAAATGTATATATCGTGAACATCGAGTACAAACTGACACGGCAAAGTTTAAAGCGTTTGCATGTTTTTTTTTTGTTTGTTTGTTTGTTTGTTTTTTTTCATTGTTTAGCTTCTTTCACTCACAGCAGACAGACAGCTTACTCCCCCGCCCATCTAGAAAACTCTGCTGCGCACATGCTTGTTGTTTCAGGAGAGACGGGAAGAAGCATGGAGACATGAGAGTATACAGGTAGCTATCTAGCCAGTTTACTAGCATTAAAAGATGGAAGCTAAATGCGAGACGTCTCTTTTAAGCAGTAATTCACCTCAGAAATGACGACAATGACGAGGAGACTGATTGTTCAGGTGTTCGTGTTTCCAGATGGACATTAAGTTCTTAATACACTGGAGTAGGAAACTACTCCAGTAGCTCTTATTATTAAATATAAGCTGATCTTAAACCAGATATTTTTCTCTGTTTTATAAGTGGTTGATGACACTTTTTCTAATGTGCGCTTTTTCTCTGCTGGTGGAAGTGAGAGAAAAACTAAAATCCTACTGGTGTCTTTTTATGCCTAATAATCTCGAATTCAATATTTACAGTGCTTTAGAGGAGATTTTAAAACATCAGGATGTATATCATGTATTGGGATAAAGCCAAAAAATAATCGGGATATTAGTTTTACACCATATCGCCCAGCCCTAGCTGGAACTTCTTTTATAGGTGTCCATTATCACTTTTTAATGGACACCCTCCAGCCAATCAGAATCGAGTATTCACCCAGTCCATGGTATATATATATATATATATATATATATATATATATACATACATACGTACAGTCAAGATGAAAGATGATGGAAATTATTGTGCATATTTATCTCTCCTCACAATCTAATCCTGCTTTCTGTCTGTTCATCTGATGGCTAATATCTACTATAGGAAATTTGTTGTCATTTTTGAAGTACCACATTTTTATTTCGATTTTTAGGTTTTAAAATAAAGAAAAACATAAAACTGCAAAAAGAGGATAGACAGACTTTCTTCAATGGGATGTAGATATTTGTAGGAAAAAAAGAAAAAAACATTGTTTTCAAGCTAATGACATTAAAAACAAATTAAAAAGAAATTAATAGTACTTTTAGTGTCATGTTGTGGAAATTCAATGCAAATATTCCATGAAAAAAAAACTGCTTTTTTTAATTATATCTACATTTAAAAATGTTATTTACTTCTGTAGCATTTTTAGCCATGTATTAAGAGCCATTGTAGAAAGTCCAGAGAGCCACTTGCGGCTCTGGAGTCACAAGTAAACCAAAATTTACTGCATTTTCGTCCGAAAGCATTAGGCCATCTTTTAAAGGAAAAGTACATTTTGCGATGCGATTAATTGTGATAAAAATTTTAATCATTGCTGTATATAATAGAAAATCTTCAGGACTCTTCCTGCACTCAAGGCCATACAATTAGTTTGCCTCCAATTAAACTCAGACTTGTATATTTCAGCAGAGCTGGTGTACGCTAGTGATGTGCGGGTCGGGGTTTTTTCCGACCCGCGGGTCCCGCTCTTTTAAAAAAATTGGACCGCACCAACCCGCCCCGCACCTCCGCTTCTATTTTTTTAACCCGACCCGACCCGACCCGCCCCGCCCCATTAAAACACATCTTATGACATTGACGAAGGCTTTTATTTAGTCTGAGAAAGGTGCATATGGTCTCCTAAATTGGCACTGGAAACTGGCAACACAAAATGTATTTTCATTTGAACGTTAAGCCTATAAACATAAATAGGCAAATAAATAAAGTGTTTTAAAGCGTTTAAGCGTCTAAGTGTTATAAAGCACATAGCCAATGCTGCTGTTGTTGTCTGCACTGATTACCTCGTTGAACCTGTCCCAAATCTGTGATTTAGCCATTTGACCCTCCTTCTTCTTTTTAAGGACATAAACTCCCGAACGAATATTATTCAACACTTCTTCCATCTTTTGTTGCTTGTCTGCTTGGCACTTTCTGCACCTGCGTAGCCTACTATGCGCCTACGTGGACATTACGTTATAAAACGTGACCTGTGTTTAAATAACTGATAAATATTTTGTCTTACATATTATAGTAACAAAATGTAGACACTGATTAAGGTCTTTATTTTCAGTTTGACAAAAAATAAAATTAATAGATAGAACTAGATATTTCAGAATAGTAAACCACACCAACCCGCCCCGCAGTGAAGCGAAAATTCTTTGACCCGCCCCAACCCGAACCGCGGGTAACCCGCGGGACCCGCGGGTTAGCGGGCGGCCCGCGCATCACTAGTGTACGCGGTTTCAGGTACCTGCTCAGACAAGTGGAATTGAATGATAAGAGAAGGTTTAGCTTTTTGAATAGAGCCAACCTCTCTAGAGAAGTAAATAATATTCCCCTAATTGGAAGAGTTTTTATTCATTGAGCACTGCTGAGCAGAGAATATGAAACATTACCAGGTGAAAACTGTTGGTTTTTGTGCTCATCTTTTTATACTTTCAATTGCATTACAAGTATTCATTTCCAAAATTAGTGTTTATGTGATATTGATTTGTTTTATATAAATATACACATGCAAAATCTACAGTCTGTCACATACTATTTATATACTTTTTTTTTTCACCAAAATAAAAACAATGTAGGAGTTTCTAAGTTTACATTTATAGCATGTACAAGACAATTCAAGGTGCTTTACATAAAACATTAAAAGCATTAATAGCACTTTTTCACAGAAAATATTTATTTAAGCACTGGATTGCAGTGCTTTAAATAAAGTGTTGTGCTGTTTTATTCTGTACCAAAAGTGATATGTGCAACAATAGAACAGGTTTAACTGCTACACTTTTGGGGGTTTCAGTTCCGTTGACATTTAATTTTATTTTGAATTCAGTTTTAACGATACAGTACACATATGTGGTTGAGCCAGAATGAGAGTTTTCTTTCACATCTGGGTCACTGACACGAAAAACAAGATGACATAAGTATTTGACTAATAGTCGGGGCGAAGCGAAACAAGCTAAGTTTCTGTTTAAATGGAAACAAAATTTGATATTCAGATTAAAACATTTAAAAAAATTTTTTTTTTTTTTATCAAACATTAGTTTAACTTTTGAATGAACTTTTACTGATAGACTAGCATGACTGCATTTTAATCAATGGTAAATAGAAAGACGTGTTACAGGAAATCTGTTTCAGTTGGGAGAAAGTGGTTATTTGCGTTACATTTTTTGTGTATGTGTGTAAAAAAAATGCTGTTATGGTTAGTTCACAAAAAATAGCCCACAGCAGTCGTACATGACATTTTGAATGTCAATTGAATGCAAAAACAGACAAAAGAATGCTCCTCATATAATGAGCACTGATAAAGTCACAAAGGCTTGAAGGTTTAATCCCTCATTAACACACTACATCCTGCATATTCTGGACACAAAAATACTAAATGCTGTGTGTGAGTACATAATTATGTTTTTTAAAGAAATCTTGCACGCTGAGCCTCAACAACGCTGTGTGCTTTGTCATTTAGGGGTGTGTGTTTGTGCACTTCTGTAGCTCTGCTCTGTCATTAAGGAGATGAAGGGGTGAAGGCTAGCTGTCCACTCTTGCAGGTGTGCGTGTGAAGCTGATTTCAGGATGTAGATTCAGTGTCTATTTTTAGATCTACTGTAATACAGTTTAAGGCCTGCCACAGCTATGATTCGAGAAACACTGTCTGTTCAATGGAAGTTAATGAATGCTGCTTGTATACTTCTAAAAAATATTCTAACTTTTTTAGTCACCTACAGGACTCTCCAAAGGGATTAATGAAGTATTTCTATTCTATTCTATGTGCAGTACTCCTCATGAACATGTGTTTTGTTTGTTAAGTAACTATAATCCAAGAACCAAACACTAAAATGAATGCTATCCTTTATTGGTTGAAAAAAGGCTCAAGTTTATTTAGAGTAAACCCTAAAACAAAAGATTAGCCTGACATTGTAACTTCATCACTTTTAGATTTGGACAATGGATTTGGTAGGATGAAACTTTAATTCTGCTTATTGTAGTTTCAGCCTGATCCCAAAACGTTTCTGTTTTTTCATGCTCTTGCTGCATTTGCTGCATCCTTGCAAACCCCTGGGACAGCCCCAGTCTTACACTGAGCCATAAAAAAATCATTTGTTGGCTAAGTTTTTAAAGTCCTGCATTGGGGGAAAAAAACCTGCATTGAGCACACTGCTTCCCAGTGGGTGTTGACTGTAGTTCTTTGATATATATGCTGTTCTCATAATCAGAAATTATTATATACAATACATTTTTGTTAAATGCAAACTATCCATTAAGGTATGTAAGTTTATGGATACAGCTCAGTGTTCAAGTGTTGCTGAGAGGCAACACACCAGCATCAAACCAAAGAAAGACTTAATAGTAAGTCAGTGTTCTTATTGACAGTGTATGAAAATGAAAAAATAAAGCAGCTAAATTCTCTTGAACTAACTTCTCCTGGTTCCCTCTGGGAAATCTTCAAAATTCCTAACGCAAATGCGATTCTCGCTCTGTTGCCAGCCTCTCGTAGCTCTGTAGCTCTGTTACAATGAGCTCTGTCATTTACATCCTCTGCTCTGATTGGACGGTGTAGTTGCTAATTAAATGAGCATTAAAATGTATTTACATGGACAAACATTTCAACTATCTGATTGAAATCAATCTGATCAGAGAGTCCAGCTAACATGTTTACATGGACGCTAGACAAAGTGATAGGATCAGTTGTGAATTTACATGATGGACAAATTTAATACAGTTTTAACACCTTTAACTAGCACAATACATAATAATTTGGAAGAAGAAGGTTTTTCTTCATTATTTTGAATCTTTTGACATTGATATGCTCAATAACTCTTAACTCTTTCAGTTTCCAACACAAACGTTCTTTCTGCCACAATCCAGTTCTGTTTTGCTGCCGCCATTTTTTCAAGTCTTTCCTGAAACTCATGTTTATGTCACCTAACTCACACGTGCTGATCTGATCATGAAGAAGTTTAAAACACCCCATTCGACTGGATTAAAAATTCTTTCTGATCGAAAAGCCAATCGGATCAACTGATATCTTTGCATGATGCATTTTTATTCTGACTGGACGATCAAAAGTGCTCCATGTAAACAAAGGTTATGATACACATAAGAGAGTTCTTTCATGTTTTTGTTTTTTTTATTTTTGTGGAAAATAGGATTTTTCTCTTTTTTTAATGGCATGTTGTTTGAATGACACCCAGATGTGCAAGAATAGAGAGTATCTGCACAGGAAGCATTTCTACCACTGTACTACTATAGACATAAACAACTCCGCACTTTTGTTTCTGTGAAAATCAATTGAACGCAGTTGGCCCCTACCGGCTTGTTGCTGGTATTTTGCTCACTCCCCTGTAGGGATGTTGGATGTCATTTAAATCTCTTTTGCTCAGTGGGTGGTGCCGAGCTGCAACGCTAGATTCAAAATGAATAACCACCTACCACTCCCACATGCTTTTGAGTCTGTGTATATCCTGTAAAGTAAACATAAAACGTGTCTAATTTTTCCTAACTCTGTCCTGGGTTGCTACACAAGGAGACCCAGGATAAAAGGGTCATGGCTCTACAGCATCTTTGCAGTTTGCCTTGCATCACCTCAACTGGCAGAAGTTTAATTCACATATACTCCTAAATTATATTATATTTCTTTGTACTTAAACCATACATAGAGAGTTTTTACCTCATTGACACAGAGTTTTACATGCTTTATAATTTATTGACGCAGGTGAGGGCTGACTACTATACACAGGGTGGAAAGGATGTGTGTTGTCTCAGGTCCTGGCAAGAGAATGAATTATAATCCAGGAAATCCAGACTAATTAACAGATTCAGGAGTGTAAAGGATAGTTATTCACTAAAATACTGCAAAAAGTTTTTTTTTTATTCTCCTTTAAAACACCTTACCTCTATCAAGTGCAACTATTCTCCCCTGCTTTAACTTGACATGAAAGTACTAACATTACACCTGAAGATAAGAATCTCATCATCTTTGTCATCTCTTCCATCATTCCAGCAAATGGTGATGAGCCTGCGGGTGTCAGAGCTGCAGGTGCTGCTGGGTTACGCTGGGCGCAACAAGCACGGACGCAAGCATGAGCTGCTCACCAAGGCGCTGCATCTGCTGAAAGCTGGCTGCAGCCCAGCCGTGCACATGAAGATCAAAGAGCTCTACCGAAGACGCTTCCCTGCCAAAATGGTCTCCCACTCAGAGTTAGCTCTCCCTGGTCCACATCACCCGGCCTCAGCTGGAATGGTTGGGGGAGGGGGGGCGGCACTGCCTGCTGGCCTGACACAGCTGGCGTATGAGGGTCATGCCGGACATGGTGGAGCCCCGTCGCCTGCTGCCTTACTCCCCCTCTCACTGCTTGGTCCTGGAAAGCACGAGTTGACTGGACTGACGCACCACCTGCCCGCCTCAGCCACTCTGCATCCGGTCCATCCAGATGTCAAGCTCCAGAGGCTGCCCTTCTACGACATGCTGGATGAGCTCATCAAGCCAACCAGTCTAGGTGAGAAATGTGTGTGTGAGCGTTGCTTTTCTGTGATTATTGGGGATGAAAGATGGATGCATTTAATCTCTGTATGCATGCTCTGCTGCATTTGTGATCACATCATCACACTGCGAGTATAATCAAAATTATAATGGGACTTTTCTTAAATTTGAAACAGAGAACCTCTCTTGTCTCCTTACTATGTGTTTTCTTTCATAGTCTTTATTGTCAAAACATCTTGCAAAATATTATCCGAAAGGTTGTAGATATTTATACCTGTCTGTTACTCCCATAACAATCATGGCAGCAAGCACTAAAAACACTGACATTTGTATTTCTTCTATTGTATAAAAAGCCAGTAATGGTGTCGTGCTGCTTGCTAATGTGTTGACAGGGTGCAGAAAAGCTGCCACACAGCTATGCACTACGTATTTTATACATTGTTCTCTTAAAGGGCCTATGAGATGGTTTTTTAGTGTTTTAGTGGCTTATCTGCAATGCTCAGATAATGTGTAATCATCTTAAACATCAACCTAGGCAAAACTAAAAAGAAAATAAATATGCCTGCTTTAGTATTTTTATGCAAAAGAGAATTGATCTAGTAGACTCATGAAACTTTTTCCTGTAACCTGGCCAGCGCTGCACTATAGTACCTGGTTTTCTTTTTGTGGTCAAGTTCTCCAGGCTGTATGCCCCAGGTAGAGCGTGCATGTTATGCATGGTAGCAGTGGCTTCATGACAGGCCAAACAAGCAGATGCTAGCAGTTAGCCAACAGAATTGGGTCCTGCCGAATGGGCACTAACCACCATCCACACAAACAGGACCAAGAAGGTCAGACAGAATACCGGCTACCATCAGTTGCTCACCCACTTGGTCCTGTTGGATTATACCATGGCAGTTCCCGGTAGCCTGTATTAGCCTCTCACTTTGCTCAGAAATTCTCAGAATCATGGACTTACTCACGCTAGCAACAATGAACCTTGTTTCCTCCAAAGTATCCAGCACGGGACGGGATTGTTTGATATAGATTGGTATGGTAAACCTTCATCTCCTCTGCATTTCCACAGTCAGCCATACCATTACCTGGTAGGCGAGAAAATACTGGAGAGTAAAAGATGTGTTTGCTATGTAATATCTATTTATACTGGTGTGATGCCTTCCTTGAATTATAACGAAGAAGAACGCAATAATGTTCTTATTGCATGGGAAGTGACAATTGTTTAGACCAATCAATCAGTTACAACGTGTCAAACTCCACCCTTTAGGGTCGGATAAGTAAGATTGGGACCCTGAAAGAAGGATCCCAAAAACAGCTTGGTTTGAATATTCTGGCACCTTTTTGCTCTGCAAATAACTTAATTTTGAAAAACAAACTAGTCTCAATTTCCTGTCCGCTTCTGCCGTGGCTCTCTCGAGTAATAGCAAAGAGGTTATAGAATGGAATAATTGTCACATACTCCAGGAGAAGTGAGAACTTTTTTCTTCTCAAGGCCACAAGAACAAGAATAAAGTTTCTTTGATCCAGTCAATTAACACTCCCCATCCGTGAGAAGCTTCTTCCACAACCAGGCATGAATTGCTGCAGGGGGTCTGTGTCTTTATGTGCAATGACCGGGTTATTTCATATTTTAAAACTAGTGGGTGGATAGCTCAGTTGGCAGAGCATCTGTCTCCCGTGTGGGAGACCAGAGTTCAATTACCCCAGGGGATGAATATTGATACCTTCCAGCTGGGTCCTTAGGCAAAGACCCTTAACGCTACTGCCTAACCACTATAAGTTCCTTTGGATAAAAAGCATCAGCTAAATGATCGTAATGTAATGTTTAACATGAAACTTTGTCCGTGGCAAGGCGAGGTTGTGCACGCGGCAGTGTCCATGTCTTTAAATGCCAAATGTGATGTATATATTTTCGTACGTACTCAGCACCTCGATCAGCTGTTCATTAAGTAAGTCTCATAAGGAGACTGGAGGGGATGACAAAAGTGTAGGGCAGAGCAGGTGGCAGAAGAGAGCAGCAGGGAAGCTGTGGCCCACTTTCTGTACAGCAGAACCTAGAGCTCTTCTTTCAAAAAACTCGAAAAATCAAGTGCTCTTAGCCTGGCTGCAGACTGTGCCATTTGATAAGGCTACATCAGGCAAAGCCCTCCCCCACAATTTAAAAAAATACTGGAGGAACCATTCATATGTATAAACAATAAGAAACCAAAAGACACACACAATCAGTAATATTTAATTACTATTTAATTTCACCAAATGTTTAAGAGATTGTTGGTAGCAGTTTGTAAATATTTGCTTCCAGTCAAATCTTTTCCTCAAAGATAATGGCTCACCACCTCCTTCTTGCATTAGGTGTATGGTTAATTAGTCTTGTTTTGACTCGGTTCCATACGTGTAACTTACATACAGGCTTACAAAAACAGGATGTAAATCTCATCAATCTTAAAATCAGCTCTGCTGAATCATGTATTGACGACTACTGTTGTGACTTGGTGCTGTATTGAAAACAAGATCTAAATAAAAACAATGTGACCTTCTGCTGAGGGTGCCCCCTCCCCCAATTTATTGGAAGGGGAACAACACTGAAGGTTGAACTGTCAGACTGTCTTGTATGACAATACAAGACAGTCTGATCAAAGAGTTACACGCTGCAACAGTTGGGGTGAAATAACTTGTTGCCTGCTGTAACATTTTAATCGCTGTACTGCTTTTCCAGTGGGGTGGCTTTAGCCTGTTTTTTTTAGTAAAATTCAGGTTGCGACCATGTTTATTGGCCAGGCAGTGCATATTCAATGTGCTGTATCTGTTTAGTTGATCCATCACTCTGCAGCACTGCTATGCAAATCTTCCTGAGCATATCCTCAAAATAGTGTGCAATGTAAATGAAACCTTCTTAAGTAGATGCAGTTGCTCTATTTTGCATAGCTGTCTTTTGAATAATAATAAAAGTTCACACTGATAAGCAAGGACAGTCACAATCTGAGAACCCATCAGCTATAATCTGAAGATTTTGAGCCTCTGAGGACAATCTTCAATAATTTGGGGCTTCTGATGAAGCCAGCAGATTTCCATCTGATAAATAACTGGGCAAAGGCTTCCTTTTCAATTGTCTGAATGCAGATGAATTTTGGAAATCTCATATAAAGTCTTCATTGTCATCATACAATGGCCATAGATTCAAGATGGCTGATGCCTTCCAGCTATTTTATTTACAAATGGAGGACTGTTTGCCTGCATGTACCCAAAGTCCACCTGTTCATAATGGATCTTTACTTTTCAGACTATGAATAGAAACATTTTGATTCCAGAAGCTCTTCCCTTGTCTTTAGACTTTAAGTGATCATATACAAATATGTGTTAATCAAAATTAAGAAAACTAAGATCATGTTTAATCTTTTAACTACCAGTTTGTCACATGTTATAAGAAGAACTTTAAGCAAAGAAAATCTTTGTGAAAATTATTTGGAGAGTTTAAATTAAAATATATTGAATATTTGTAGCCATTATTTATGGCATTAATTATCAAAATATTTTAATTGGTTTTATCTTAAGAAGGATCAACTGATCAACAGCAGGTTTTAATTAGAGATTGGAGAAATCCCTATTGGTCTGTGGATGTATGTGGCATCACATATTTTCAGCTAATCCTCTCACACCAAAATAACAGATTCCGAAATATATACAAATGTCTCATGTGCTATTTGTCAAACTGTTTATATGTGCTTTGTGTAAAACTGAAAAAAGTTTGTTCATACTAAGTCTATGTAAGAGATCATCACTCAGTAAGAGGCTTTGAGAAATCCCCATCCAGACTGTCCTCCCATCCAACTTCATGGAGGCCCAGTGTTTTAGCTTTATGACCTGTCCCCTACCTGATCTTTAATTCTTTACTTAACAGACTTTTAATCTGGGCTTTATCTCGCGTTAGATTAGTCTTTGCATTAGGTCTACATCCAGCACCCAGCTTGCACTTAGCATAATAACTCTCTTTGGGCTCTGGGATATATTGCTAATATATGGAAATGTCTACATTTTCCAACATTAGCATTTTAATAGAGTAAGAGACCATCTCGTGATTAATTTGCCTGCAGATGTATGTACAAACACAGCGCCTGCAGCTCTGTCATCACACCATCCTTCTCCTCTTCCCACTATCTTTTTTCCCACTCTATCCATTTCCTGCACATGCTTCATCCCTCTCAGTCTCCTCTTCCTCTCTCTCTTTCTCTCTCTCTCTCTCTCTCTCTCTCTCTCTCTCTCTCTCTCTCTCTC
Organism: Melanotaenia boesemani; assembly: GCF_017639745.1. Classification (NCBI taxonomy): domain Eukaryota; kingdom Metazoa; phylum Chordata; class Actinopteri; order Atheriniformes; family Melanotaeniidae; genus Melanotaenia; species Melanotaenia boesemani. The sequence continues at coordinate 12,426,860 of NC_055682.1, read as the reverse complement.
AATCTCTCTCTCTTTTTCTCTCTCTCTCTCTCCCCCAGTCTTCTGTCTGCAGCCATCCTCGGTCAAAATTTGCATGCAGAGTGATGAAATCACACAAGCGTGCACCTGTGCCCGCAGAACACACCCTTTCCTCATTTGAATTTGAATCCTGCGTTCAAGCCATTCTAACTTGCAATACTTTTAAAACACAAACACACTTTCCAATAAATAATGCATGTTGAGCATATTGTTCTCGGAGAAGCACAGAAGGATGAGGGATGGGAGGAAAAACTCAGAGGAGGATGTTGCACATCATTACACAAAACAAAATATTTTAATTTGCCACACAAATGAAAGTGCGGCTTTGTGGTGATGGCCCTGCTTGTCACTTGTAGAGAGCAGGAATTAAACCAGTGGATTAATGGTGATTTCACCTTTACTGGCAGACGTGGAGATTTTTTTTCTTTTGCTTTCAGACAGCCATGCTCTCCTCTGTCTCATGATTCCCTTATTTTTTTTTTCTTACAGTCCATTTCTTCTTTGCTTGTGCACATCTCTCAGATCTACTGATTACTGCTCAAGCCCTCTCTCTCCCTCCCTATTGTTGTGTCTCCTGTTGCCTCACCTCTCTTTCCTTTCATTTTTTTTTCTGACTCCCAACCCCCCTCTTGTTTGCTTCTTCTCCTGGTTTACCAGATTTTTCTTTTTTCCATCTAGAAAAAAAAAACAACTGTTTTGTTGGTCATTTATGCATTCAACCAGGATTCAGTGAGGGTTTTTAGAGTGCATTTACATGACAGACTTAGAAAGTGCAATGAAAGAAAAGATCATTACTGTATTTCCTTTTTTCTTCTTCTTCTTCTTCTTTTTTTGTCTATTTGCAGACGGCGACATAGAACATTGTGTAACACATTGTCTCAAAATTTGCTGTGGATTATGTTAAAATGTGGTGACTGATCGATTCTCATTATTTTCATGCCAATGGGACAGTTGTCATTTTGGATGAGATCAATGATTCATCTAAACAACCTTATATTGAATTGTAGTGAACCTTCAAAGAAGACAGGTGGCCACAGAAGAACTTACGATTCAAGTATTTACTCAAATGCGTTCGTTCATCAAATAAAGCATAAAGATTTACTGCTACTATACTATTATATTGGTAGAGTGAGTATATAATTGATGCATCTGACTGTGTCAGACTTTACACTCACTATTAGTAATGACAAGTGTGATTGCAGCACTAAATTATTTTAAGTATTTTTATTAAGTTTATCTATACTTCAGATCACTTTATTGGGTATATTTGTCTAGTACCATGTTGAACTCCCCTTTCCTTTCAGAACTGTATTAATTTTTTGGGCCTAGATTAAAAAAGGTGCTGGAAGCATTACTGAGAGATTTTGGTCCATACTGATATAACATCACACAGTTGCTGCAGATTTGTCAGCTGCACATCCATGATGAAAACCTCATAAAGTGATCATAAAAAGATTGGAAATGCTCAACAGCAATACTTAGATTGACTGTGGCGTTTAAATAATGCACAGTCTGTACCACCAGTGACACAAGGCAGGATGGAGCCTTTCATGCATGTTGCTTACATCACATTTTGACCCACCATCTGAATTTTGCAGCTAAAATCAAAACTCATCAGACCAGGCAGCATTACTCCTACTTTCTGGTGTCCTATTTTGGTGAGTCTGTGTAAATTGTAGCCTCAGTTTCCTGTTCTTAGCTGACAGGAGTGGCACTCGGTGTGGCCTTCTGTTTCTGTAGCCCGCCTGCTTCAAGGTTGGACATGTGTGTTCAGAGATGGGATTATGCATACATTGGTTATAATGAATGGTTATTTGAGTTACTGTTGCCTTTCTATCATCTCCAACCAGGATACCCATTCTTTGATATCAGCGAGGCATTTGCATTCAGGAAATTGCTTCTCACTGAATATTTTCTCTTTTATACCATTTTCTGTAAACCCTTGAGATGGTTGCATGCGAATATCCCAGAAAATCATCAGTTTTTTTTAAATACTCAGACCAGCCTGTCCGGCACCAACAACCATGCCATGGTCAAAGTCCGTGTCTACATGACTAAATGCACTAAGTTGCTACCATGTGATTGGCTGATTATATATTTGTATTAGTTTGTTCACTGCAGCTACATAATAATTGTAATGAATTATCTTCACATCACTTTTACTTTATCTAGGCTTTGCCTCATTTTTTTTTCTTCTTCTTCTTCTTTTTACTAATTTCTGACTTTCTGTGTGGTGTATACTATTTTAACAGTAACCAAGTCCCCGAATTAGACTAAATAAGAAATGGGTTTGTTGGTTCAAGATGAGTGGATTTGTCTGGAATGCTCTTGGCTCTCTTTTTAATTATAAAACTGGATTTGTGTTTAATGCATTTGCCACACGCATTGCACTGTAAGTTATTTTTAAGAACATATTCATTTAAAGTTTGTAGAGTGTTTCCAGCAACATTGCTTGTTGAAAACCTGAGTCTCCTCACAGAAATTTTAATTTGTGAATTTAAATTTAAAAACTATGTCATTAATAAGATAAAATTATTGCAGATGTTTTTGACACACATGGAGGAGGAAAAAATGGTCAGAGATCAACCGCATACACAGTTTATTTGTTTTGTTTTGTTTTTTTGGCAACCACGGAAACTGTGTTGCATTTTGATTAACATTTCCCCCGATTATCTGTCTTAACCTGATGTCCCATAGTAACTGGGTTACTTTTGTGCATGTAAATGTAGTTATTATAATTCTCAGACCACCATCTCTTCCCCGCCCTGTCATTATCCCTCCCTCTGGTGCAGTTTTGTGCTCTCTCTCAGTCTTTTCTTAGGAATGAAGGTTAGACAGCCCACAGTTCGCCTCTGCCAGCAGACAGTGTTCAACATCCTGAGCTGCTGCATCTTTGCCTTCATTAACATCACAACCTTACTGATTGTACACAGCTTGGTCCCTGTCCATGTCCATCCTCCATCAACAACTATGCCTTTCTACTCATTATGAATATCACAGCGGCTCACATACATTATACATGATTAAATCAGCACATTTTTTGGAGAGCAATGCAGACCCACTTTAGGTTTGATGAGAAATCTGTCCATAATGGCTTGCTGCATAAAAAGACCGCTGTCGAGTGAATTATTGAGGTAAAAGTGTCTAATAAAGCATTTTGAAAATGGCCTCCTTCAGAGATGGATAAGTCAATTACTTTATTTTTGTGTACCAAGTCTGAAAACCCTTTTGTGTTAATTAGCCAGATTTTGATTCTGTCCATTAGACTGTACCTAAAAGCAACCAAAAGGCTGCACTGATCATTTTTTGGCCAAAAATCCAATCTTGATATAACTTTTGCCTTATAGGTTCAATTATTGTTTGCATTTTATCTGACATACTGTCTGTCATGCTTATTTATGCCGATTGTTGCAAATGTATTATTACCTCTGCCAAGGTGGAAGTTGTTTTTGGTAGCATTGGTTTGTGTCTATGTTTGTCTGTCTGTCTGTCTGTCTGTCTGTCTGTCTGTTAGCAACATAACTCAAAAGGTTATAGACGGATTTTGATTAAAATTTCAGGAAATGTCAGAAAAAAAAAAGAATAAGGAGCAATATTTTGGTGTGATACGAATCACTGTCTGGATCCAGGAATTTTATAAAGGATGTTTTTTTACTGTAATTATACTATAATTGTAATATTAAAGCTTCTAACTCAACAGATAAATCCCAGAATGATCGACAACAAAAAATAAATAAAAAAATGACATGATGACATCATGGTAGATGTTAAATACACTAAAAGCTAACCCAGATTACGGCTGACTCAGATTACCGCCATTAGAGAAAATGTTAATTCCTTCAGTAACTTCAAAACTATTATACCCATATGCCTCATCTTTGTGTCTAAGGGTATGTTTCCAGGGTTTAGGATTCTGCTGTTGTGGCCAAGGGCTCCTTTGGGATATATATATAACTGACTCACTGAGGCTGACTGTTACTCTGATCATGACTGCAGCCTTAAGGTGGCACTCTGTGGCTGTGGACGTAGTCATGACTGTGCTACAACTGTGTCAATTCTGGCAATGACAGAAGTTTTTAATGGGCATAACTCTGACTAAATGCTGCTGTTCTGATGCTGGTTGAGCATTGTAATGAAGCTCCTGAACTTCTGTAGAGTGTTGGCAAAATATCAGTCATAGACACACTGCATGTTTAAATAGTAACATCTGGACACATCCACCATAGATTAAACCACATGGCAGCCAAAATGCAAAGTGGAACCATATCCAGGCACAACTTTTCACAGCCTGCCAGAGCAGCTGTGTTCACAGCCAACAGCTGGATGTTGTCAAAGATCAACTTTTTTTTTTAATGAGTAATGAGCAATGAATGCACCACATTAAATGTCACATCATCTTTCTTTTCTGTAATATCTTTTTATGTTTAGTTTTGTTTGTTTGTTTTCATTAAAGAAGACTGCATAAAAATGCATCCATTCATAAGGTTCAGATGGAATACAAACCTTAACGACAAGGTCAAGCAGAAGTTACTGCAAGATGTCATGATTTTGAAAAGCAACTCAAAAATAATCATGGAAAAAAATCCTACAGTGCCATCTCAGGGACTCTAATAATTCTTTTTTCCCTCAGCATATTTTCAAAGTTCTTGGTAAAGGCATCTGCCTTCAGCACTGCAGTAGGCTTTTAAGCTAGTACATAAATCATGTCAGATTGGTCTCCGTCTCCCTGTTAGTGTATGTTTCAAAAGTGTGTATCATCACCCTGCAGGTTCCACTGTAAACACAAGAACTTTACTACTGGAAAAATGGTTAACTTTCATTAGAGGATAATTTGACACAATTTTGATTATGTTTTTTTTATTTATTTATTATTTTGGTAACATTTTGGTCCCCCTGCTCCCTTTTTGTTGGTCTGATTGATTAATCATTTTACTTTTGTATTGCTTAATTAATCCAATTACCAATCTGATATCCTCCATCTTTTAAATCTGGTTAACTCCCAAGTTCTTTAATTAAAAGTTCATATTTTCATACCAACTGCTATATGTGCTACACAGTTGGCTGCATCTTTGCTTTAAAATTATTATAATTATTCTATTCATTGGTGACATTAACAGTGATTTTTGTATTACTAGTTGATTGCAGTTGGATATTCTGCAGCACCAGTACCTCTTGAGGAACCGCAGACTGATTTAATAATTCAGTTATGAATATCTAAACGATTCCTGGATTCTGGTAATTAATTCATTTTCTTTCCCTTGTGCTGTATGAAGAATATAATAATCTTTATTTACAACTTGGAGTTTAATAATGTAAAGCACACCCAGAGAAACGTTTGATCTGTATTCATTCAGCTGCAAATTACTTTTCAGTGCACAAGATAGACACTGCTGGTGGTTTTGTTTTACATTATGTTAGATTTTGGTAGTCAATGAAGTGTGAGGTATTTGAGATGATATTTGTTCAGATTTCTGTCCTATCTGCTTGTCAGGGAGGTGAGTCTTACATATGCAACATTTTATCAACATACAATATAATCACATTCCATTAAACCTGCAGTTTATCCTTTACTTCAGAAACTGATCACAGAACCAGATTATAAATGCTGGACCAGTAACATCAGTATGTGCACAGTAACATATATGTCCTGTATGTCAACACATGCAGGGCTTCGGACTAACTGTTTGCATGGATTACACTGGTGTGCCTATCTTTTTAATTTGGATGCAGCCTTATTTTCACAATGTAGCTCTCAGTAGCTCATTTTAATACATTTTAATGATTGTCTTTTGATAATTACACATAGACATTGTCATTTAAGGTATTGTGAATAATAATGAGCTTTAGAAAAATGTTTGTCTTTATTTGAAGCTTGAATGTTAAGCAAAACAAAAAAAACACCTAAACATACATCTGTGTCATTCTTTGTTGTACCGGATATCTAATATGCACCTCTGTTCATTTCAAACCTACACACAACATGGTGTACAGCTGTGGATCAGAGCCAATCAGAGGTGAAGACCCACTCCTTCTCTTAGCTTTTATTACAATGTTCTTCTGTGAGCTCGAGTAGGAGGGAAAGGACACAGAACATGCAGAGAGATAATAATGTCCTTCACCTGGAACTGAGATATGTTAGAAGCGCTGGTGCGACCAAGAAAAAAAGTTAGTTGCACTCAACAAATGTTAAACAAATTAATTTATAATTTACTTCATAAGCTAAAATTAAAAAGGAAATTAAGAAAAAGATGAGAACTAGGCCTTAATATTATGACTGGTTATCATTAGAGACAGGCTTTATTACTAATGAAACACATTTCATGATATTTTTTTAAATCCTTTCTGTTTCATTTGCAGCTCATTTATCTGTGCTATTTGGCTGGTGCAGTTGTTTTCAAGTAGTTCCAAAACCTTATGATTAATATAAAATGTCTGTCGAAAAACTTCAGATTGTCAGTGCACTTTTTTATAAAGACAGCACAGTAAAGTTTAATTAATCATAGATTGAAACAGTATTTGAGGCTGAGCTATAATGTTGAATGTCTCTCCAAATTAAATAAAAAAAAATTAAATAAATCATGCCATGCCTCCTCCACAGAAGGATAAATGGGCAAATATCAAATATACATGTTTGATTTATTGCAAGTAACAAAGCCAGACTAATAAGTTCAGAACAGGAAAAATGCAAATTGGCTACACTTGTTCACCAGATTGTGACCAAACAATCACATTTAATCAACATAATTGAGTTGTTCTGTATGTCTTGTTTGCCATTCTTCTAGTAAGCAAACAAATGAGAATTAGTCAAGATACAATATCACATGTAGTAATATGTTAAATAAAGTACATCCACTATTAGTTCTAAGGTTTTATAGATCACTGCATGATGAAAAGAATCTATCCTTTATAGCTATTGTGATTAAGTCAAGAAACTCAGACGATCAACAATACATAACATTTTACATTTTATTTAACAAAGCTGAAAAGCAGTCTGTGAAATATTAAATTTTGTTACATATTCTACAAGAACATAGAGCGTTGTTGTTGCTCTTGAGGTTGCAAGGACATAAAGTTTGTTTTTGCTTGGTTATTTCACACTTCATGAGAAACTTGTGAATTTCATGCGGTGTCTTTATATGCCATGTGTTGTATCGATTTTTGTACTTCCTCAACCAGCTGTTTCTTAAAAATATGTCTAATTCCTTCTTCAGTTCTCCAGAGAACCATAAGAAAAGTTCTGCTTTAATTAAGTGTCGACAACAAACTGCAAGAAGATGATGTCATTTTGTTCTTGCCACCTCGACAAGAAGAAGAAAGTATGTAACTGCGTGTGTTAGAGGCTGCTAATCAAATGTACTTCAACAGTAAAAGCAGAGGTTTTGGCAGTTTGCTGGTCTGGAACATTCAGATGTGTTTTAATCAGTGCCAAGGAGGAAAGACATCAGCAATATTCTTAAAACTGTTGTTCCTATCAGTCAATCAGGGAAGTGTTAAAAGGCTATTTCTAAAAAGTCTGGAGTCCATCATTGAGCAATGAGAAAGATCCTAAACTTTCAAGGCAGTTGACAATCTTCACAGGGGTGGACAAATCATCACCCAAACTCCTTCCTTTCATCACATCACTCCCATCCTGCAAGAACTCCACTGGCTTCCCATTAAGTATAGGATAGAATACAAGATTCTCCTCTATACATACAAATCCATACATAAATTCTCACCCCCTTACCTCTCAGACCTTCTCCACATAGTCACCCCTTCCAGATGTCTTCGCTCCTCCTCTTCTGTCCATCTCTCTGTCCCTCCTGCCCGCCTCAGCACCAGGAACTCACTTCCTCCTGACCTCCGCAATACCGCCTCTCTCCTCACCTTCATTTCCAAACTCAAAACCCATCTTTTCAGAACAGCATACTGTCTGTAACCTTGTTTTCAATCACTTCCTCACCACTCTGCCTTTCATGTTTTGGTTTTTAAATGTGTTGTTTATGTTAGATTTCCTGAACTGTTAATGTTTTCTTTTATTTGTTTTGTACAGCGTCCTTGGGTGCCCTGAAAGGCGCTTCAAATATAATGTATTATTATTATTATTATTATACCAGCCAGTTCAGCCCAAAGCCAGACCATGCAATATTCAGAGAATGCAAAACAAAAACCCTTGAGCCATATCTCCCACTACTGGTTTTAGGCATCTAGCTTTCTCTGTGAAATGATACCATACCAACTTTATTTATACAACAATTTAAAAGAGTCACATCTGAAACAAAGTGCTGCACATAGCTGAGTACTAATAACTATTAGAAACTTTAAAAGAAAACAACAACAAACAGATAAAAACATAAGACATATGTATAAACATGACATATTAACAACTACAAACATACATGTAAATATGACACCGTAGTTTTAAAATCACAATCTTGTTTTTTTCTTTTTTTTTTTTTTTTAGAGCAAAGCCACAGTCTGTAATGAGATTGGTTTTAGTTAGAAATCAACCGTATTGATATAGAATACAATTATATTTTACTGCTGTCTTAAAAAGAGTTTGCCTTGGACCATTTTAGCCTGGTTGAGTGTGTATAAGTTTGATATATTGGAGAAGTGTGTTCAACTTTTTGACTGTTTCTTACTGCAGCTGGACCTGGTACCAGGTCCAGCAACTGTATGCACAAGTTGACGTATGTAAAAAGTTACTTTAATTTCTAATGTGTCTCAAACAAGAAACTCTAACGCCACTAAATCAACATTCCAAGTGAATGTTGTCAACAAGGTATTTATTTTATAACAACTTCAAAATATGTATGCAATAAATAACGATGCCGTCAACATAGGCAACACCTATCTAATGAAACTAGAAAAGCTACACTTTCAGATGATACTAAGCATAATCTTATCTTTGCCGACCACCTCACGTCAGTCTCAAATCAAACACAAAGCCAACCTTTGTATTTTACAGCAAGCACATCAGATTGCATGTTTATCACACAGTGTGTCACCAAATCCCAAAACTATTCTTACCAAAAGCAATATATTTCATTTACCGTTGCTTACCGTTTCGTGGTCATTTTCACTCTAACCTTACTATTCTTTGACCAAAATTCACAAAGTACTCATTCATAGTAGTGAAGCTGCAGCTTAAACTGTAAAACTTCTTGATTATACACTGTGCACATTGGTGATGATATAGTGGCTAAATGCCAGGCCAAAATCATGAATTGTATACACATATTATTTTGTAGCCAGATTCCCTTCCAAGAAGTACAATAGCTATGTGGCACTTTGGAACTGTTTGGGTATCCAAGTGGCCAAATAGAAAGTTCTTCCTGTACTATCCACACTAACACCTTCATAAAATCTCTGAACTTTGTGCTATTCTCATGTAACTTGGTACAGTTGCAGTCAAGGCATTGCTGAATGCATGCAGTGACATCTTTATGCATAGAATAATTTCTAACATGAGGTTTTCCACTGTGTAAACTAAAAAAGTCAATTGGATGGAGAAAAAATTACATTCTTTCCTTTGGTTTGTCACAATTTGGCATGCATATGAACATTCACAATGTTTCTGAAACTGGGGTTATATTCTGTGAGATCATAACTATACACTGAGACCAAGATTTAGCATATTGACCTGGTAATTGTAGTTATTGTTTAATTTGGGTAAGTCTGTTCAGGTGAACCACACTTCCAAAAACCCAAGGATTTAACAGATTAATGTACATGCATACATGTTAGCCTAACTCCCAACTCCATTATCAGGGTGTAGTACTCTGGTTTTGAAAGCTTTATTAATAAGTTAAGACAATATAGTTTAGCTTACATGTATTGTTAAACTCTGGTTTTAATTAACTTAATAGTAATTTACTTTTTATTTTCTAACGTTTTGGACTAACAGGATCAAAGGATAAGTGGTTATAATGCACCACATTTAGTTAAACCAAATAGGTAATGTCGACATATATACCTCATACCAACTGGCTAGCACAGTGGTGGAGGGGTTATGATTTGGGCTTGCTCTGCAGCTACAGGACTTTGGCTCTATGCTGTCATTGAGTTGATGATCTGTATACCAAGATATTCTAGTCCATATTGTGTGAAAGCTAAAGATTGGCTTAAACTGGATCATGCAAGTGGACGATGATCCCCAACACACCAAAAATCTAGGACACAATGACCAAAAAAAAAAATAAAGTGTTGCATTAGTCTAAAATCCACACCTCAGTTTGAGGCGTACGTAGCCAAATGCTCACAAATCTCAGTGAACTGAAGAAATGTAAAGAAAAGTTAGCTAAATTCCTCCACAACAATGTGGAAGACTGATAACAAAAAGCTATTTAAGTTAATTTGCTAAAGATGGTTCTACATGCTGTTGTGTCTAGTGTACAAGCATTTTGACTTAGTTTTTGTTAAACCAACTGTAAAACCTTAGAGCTAAAAGATACTTAGGTTTATTTTACACGTAACAGTTTATCTTCAGCTATATGCAGCCGGTTATGATGATGATTTTCCCACACATACAGTACAGAAACCAGCCACTTCACTCCACATGAAAACAGCCCAATATTTACCAGATGACACTCTGACCCCTGCATGATTCTGAGTAAAATCTCCATCTCACTGTAAACAATGAAGCCTTCTCACAGCAAATGAACATCAACAAAAGGAGCCTTGGCTTCACTCAGCTATAAACAGCCTGCATAAAATGGCTTCCATCTCTCAGAGCCTATTAAACCTGCATTATTTTCTTCTATCAGAGTTGCTCCATCATCATCTCCACGTTCTCTTGACAGACCCATCTCCTATTAAATGTAAACATTTGTGGCTCTGCTCATTTAGCTGATCTCAAACATTACTAATATTATTGTCTGTATTTAATGTCACTTTTTTGTAAGATTCATTGCATAGTGACTTGGGTGTGGCATATATTGCCTTAAACTAAACCAGCTGATGGAGATAACGAAGCCAGCATGAATGAAAGAAAGCCTTTAATGCCAACTTTAGCAGCCCTGCGTTCACATCGGAATGCCTAAATGAGGTTCGTCAGTTTTTGCAATTTTACAACTCCCATATGCAGACAGTAAAAGGTAATCACTGCTGCTAGGCGGACAGCAAGTAACACTTCTAGAAAGTTTTCACTTGTCATTGTGCATAACTGTGGGCGTACCATCCAGATCTGACCTTTTGTTGCAGATCCTTCTGGCATTGTAGTTTTGCATTTGAGTGACACTGAAAGTATTTATGTCTTTGTTCTGCTCATGAATGTTGTTTTATGTTGCGTATGTGCACATATGTGTGGCTGCCTCTGTGTGTTTGTGCCTGTGGTGCAGAGAAAAAAGTAGCAAAGCCACTAACAAGTTAATAAACTCCATCTGGGCTTTGTTGTGCTGAAGACAGGCTATAGAGCTGAGCACATTCTCTGAAGTTTAACTCACATCTTCTCTTCAAAGTATAACAAAATCCAAAGCTGAAGTTTTCTAGGTTTTTGTCTGCTCCATTGTTAAAATATTCACACTTTTTTTTAAAGAAAAAAGTAGACACCGGTAGCCTCGAGTAAGCCTGTAGAGAGTTTAACTTATTTTCACTCTGAGTTGTTATTTAGGACAAATATGTAGATGCATATTTGAAGTGAAAGTAGAATGATGTCTTCATGTTGTGTCTGTATGGATCCTGTACAACAAATGTAGTCATGGGAACTTAAATCTTATCACTTTTAATAACTTATAAAGTGTATACTATTGTTTATTTTGTTTGTGTTTTTGCCCACCCTGTTTATTATATGCACTAGGAAACCGTTGTCAGTGTAACCCCTTGCAGTTTAGCACAACAGGCAAGGACAGCCAGTAGACATGACTTAACTTCAACCTTTTCTTTGATTGTAGTGCACAGAAATAATTTTTATGTATAATTTTAGACACCATATACCAAATAAGATGGCAAATAGTGCTATGCCTTTGTTCCCCCTTGTTTTATTTCCTGTTTATTATAGATATTGACCCACTGAAGGTCACTTTCCCCATCTGTCACTCCTCCTACCATCTGCTTTAGATTCATTTACAGCATACAAATCAAAAGAAAATAGAAAAAACAGCATAGTAGTAGGTATAGCAGTGGTCTCAATCTGCATATCATAAAGGTCATAGTCCTTCTGCTTGCTACAATGCTGGACAGGACAAGTAAAAAATAAATAAATATGTATATCTATCTATATATATATATATATATATATATATATATTAGGGATGCACCGATCGATCGGCCGTCCGATCGATCGGCCCTGATTTCCTTAATTTTGTGGGATCGGTGATCGGCCGATCACTACATGTGAAACCGATCTTAGCAACCGATCATAACTATCTCGCAAAAATCCTTGAGCTCTGCTATGAGGGTACGCTTCCTGACCCCCCCCCCCCCCCCCTCCTCCTCAGTGTGTCACGTCTGCACGTAGGTCAGCGTAACAGTCCACCTTAACAAGATGTCCTCAGTGTGGCAGTTTTATGTAGTGAAAGAAAATGAGCCAAAATTGGCAGTTTGCATTTCGTGCAAGGCCGAAATTAGTCGCGGTGGGGCCACAACCAAAACTTACAACACAACAAACCTTATTCGCCATTTAAAAAATCACCATCGAGCTGATTATGCAGCATTTGAAGCTAGCAACCAAGTTAAGGCTAAAGTTGCTAGCGGAAGCAAAGAGCCAGCCAGTAGCCCGCTGTTCACTTTTATGAGCAATGAAAAGAGCAAGGCAACGACAAGGAAACTTATGGAGTTCATGGCATTGGACGACCAACCGTTTTCTGTCGTGGAGGACCCAGGTTTCAGAAACCTGATGCAGCACCTGAGCCCACGTTACAATTTGCCAAGCCGGAGATACTTTTCAGATGTTGCCTTACCGGAGTTGTTCAACGAAGTTTCACGATGCACTCGCAGCCTGCTAGAAGCCGACGCAAAGACGCTCAGCTTTACAACAGACATCTGGACTTCTGATGTAAGTTTAATGTCCATGCTGAGTCTTACTGCGCAGTGGATCGACCAACAATTTGAACGACAACAGGTGCTTCTACGCTGTAAAGAAATGCCGGGGTCTCACACTGCTGCCAACTTGTCAGTAGAGTTTAAGGCGATGTTGGATCAGTGGAATATAAGTCATGAAAGCGTTCACGTTGTCTTACGAGACAACGCTCGTAATATGGCCAAAGCACTGGATAATGCCAACTTGAAAAGTTTGCCCTGCCTGGCGCACACGCTGCAACTTGTTGTAAACGAGGGACAACTCGCGCAGCGCAGCATAGCAGAAGTTGCGGCAATAGGAAGGAAAATTGTCGGGCATTTTAAACATTCATCGCTGGCATATTCCCGCCTCTATGACATACAGGAACAGTTAAATCAGCCCAGGAAACGACTACAACAAGACGTTGCGACTAGGTGGAACAGCACTGTCTACATGTTGCAGTCCCTGTTAGAGCAGAGACGTGCCATTGGGGTGTATGCTGCTGAGAACGAGTTACCAGCCGCATTTACAGCACACCAGTGGGAGCTTGTGGAAAATGTGCTGACCATCCTCGCACCTTTTGAGGAACTTACAAAGGAGATCAGCTCATCAACAGCTTCAGCAGCTGATGTCATCCCAGCGGTCACTGCACTCAAACGACTTTTAGAGAAGCAAGCAAGCACAGACCGCGGTGTGGGTACAGCCAAAGCAACACTGTTGGAAGCTGTTGTAAGAAGATTCAACAACATTGAGCACGAGCCCCTGTACAGCTTGGCTACTATTCTTGATCCAAGGCAAGTAACTAATTATTGTCTTTTCTATCCATAATTACAAAATCCCTACTACCAGTTAAAAAGAACTACATTAAAAAGGAAATTGCTTATTTTTACACATAAGTCATAAAAACTGATGTGAAAAACAATAATTAATCCATCTTTCTTTGTTTATGCAAAACAAGATACAAGAATCGCTACTTCTCAGCAGAGATGAAAGATGAGGTGAAACAGCTCCTTCTGGCCAAACTTGCGGAGGAAGAGACCAGATCCACACCTGTGGCTGAAAGACCTGTTGCAGAAACATCCACCAGACTGGGACCTCCTGACACTGATGCACCTGCAGCTAAAAGGTGTAGTCTACTGTTGGCAGTACATGATGAAATCCTAAAGGAGAACATTGAGAAGGAGCAACAGCTAGCCACCCCTTCAGCCTTGCAGGTAGAGAGCTACTTATCTGAAGTTCCCACCGACAGGAGCCAAGATCCATTGGCCTACTGGAGGCTCAATAAAGTTCGCTTCCCTCATATTGCTTCACTTTCCCGAGCCTATCTGTCAGCCCCATGCACAAGCATTGAAAGCGAACGCCTGTTTAGCTTGGCTGGGCATGTAGTGGATGAGAAAAGAAATCGTCTGTCTGGTGAAAAAGCAGAAATGCTTTTGTTCATAAAGAAAAACTTGCCACAAATGTACAAGTGACAACAATTAGTCAGTGAGAACAGCTTCTCTGTGCAATGTTACTCCTTGTTACTACCTGTTGACTTGAAAATGTTACATATCCTGCACCGTATTTTCTTTTAGGACTTCTGTTCTTTAAGGTGTTTGTTGATTATTTTTTAGATGTTTTTTATTTTTAAATAGCCACAGAACTGCTGCATTTGTACTTTTTTTTCTTTTTGCACTACAAAAAAACTCAAATTCAAGACACTTGATGGTTTAAGCTTGTAAATTGTTTTATTTATTATTTTTAAGTAATTGCATTGTTTTATATTGCATGCAGAAAATGCAAAATATAAACTTTTATTTTAGTGAGAGGCTCAATTCAGCTCATTCATTCAATTCAATCTGTTGAGCTAGTTTTCTGTTTACGTGATTAAAAACAGAGTAAAGTAAAATAGTGAACAGATTTTTGTTATGTGGACAACAATACTCAAAGTTTTTTCTAATTTTGGAAAAATAACTTGTGCAGTTAAAAAGTTTACATTGTAGTAAATGTTACTGTTTTTTTCAATAAAACAAAATTTGGTACGTTGAAGATGTAAGCTGTCAAGTCAATTCTGAGGAAAAATCGGTATCGGCAAATATCGGTATCGGCAAGTCAGATTTTTTAAAGATCGGTGATCGGTGATCGGCCAGAAAACTGCAATCGGTGCACCCCTAATATATATATATATATATACTTAATGCATATAAATGTATATACAGATAGATCCAGTTTAAACAGGTGCCTTGCTGTGTGGACTTTGCATGTTCTCCTTGTGTATGCGTGGGTATCTCTGGGTACTCCAGCTTCCTCCCAATGTCCAAAGACATGCATGTTAGATAATATGGTCACTAAATTCTCGCTAGGAGTGAGTGTGAGTGGTTGTTCATCTCTGTGTTAGCCCTGCAATGGACTGGCGACCTGTCCACGGTGTACCCAGCCTCTCAACTGCTAAGTACTGAGTTAGGCTCAAGCTTCCCCGCAACCCTGAATTAGATTAAGTGGTATAGAAAATGGATGGATGAAAACTTCTGCAGTTCCAAAATTTCTGGGAGGAGTTTCAGTTGATAATGCTTTCATTCCAAACTAAAATATTGTCCTTTTTTCCCATATTACTTTACCCTTTAAAGTGGCCCTACCGAGCTTTGGCAGACTTTTGCACTTCGGTGCCCCCTAACAGAAGCCGGTTCAGTATGCATATATCCTTTCTCTTCTCTGAGCTCTCTCCAGCTTGTGAAAGTTATTCCAATGTTGACTCTTGTTTTTTTCACTTTCTCTCCTTTTTTCTCACTTCCTTTGAAAATGTCTTCATGGATTTCTTATCTGAATCAGTCATGGTTCACGTTCAAAACGGCCAGTGTGTTGATATCCAGTTGCGGGCATGTAACGCGGTGCCATAAAGCGAAACGCAGCTGTCACATGATGCCCTGTGCTGTTAAAAAAAAAGTTATAAAATACAGTTTCTCATCCTTGAGATGCTCATGTGCAACAACGGCTCCAGGAATGTGCATAATAAATAGTGTACCATCAAAACAAGTTAGAAGCACAGAGTTTTAAAGTTGGAAAGTTATATAGTGTTACTTTAAAACGAGACTGTGATGCCATTACTGAACACCTGCAAATTCTGTTCTTCTCTAAGTCAGAGCAATTCAAACAAACACACAATCTAGATCCCACTATAAACAAATATTTCATTCATCCCCCAGGCCAGCATATTCCTAATCTGATTACCATAACCAAAAAAACACCTGAACAAACAGCTGCTGACTGGGCAATAGGGATCAGCAAGGGTTTACTGATGATGAGCCATCTTTAATACTCTGAAGACTTGTGTTTATCTTTTAGGCTTTGCTATGCTGATGAACACCTGAGTTACAAATCCAGTCAGGTTATCTAATCTGACCTCTGCTGAGCCGCTGCTTGGTTACGCATTGATAAGAGTTACCGATGACTAATATAATTAAACATCTAACAATAACAATGAGCGTATTTGTCTTAAAATTAAGACAAAATAAACCAAGCTATGGTCAACTATAAGCTTTATTTATCTTGATGTTACAGTTTTTATTGTAGAATAAAATCAGCAATAGCAGAAAAACAGGAAATTGCCATTTCAGTTCAGTTACTGGTGTAAAGTAAACCTTGACGTTAGAAGTAACTTTACTGGTCAAGTACAAAGCATACCATCACAGATGCCTGTTTTGGATCTCAGAGGTTTCTTCACTTCTTTTCATCTTTCTATTTGATTATTCTTGTCATTCTTTTGTATACAGACACTCAAACATTCTCCATTAGTGAATCTTTAGAGCAGCTGGTGGGCAGATTTAGTTGTTTTTTGGAGATTCTCAGCCTAACAGTTAGCCCCTTGATCTGAGGATTTATGCTCAGCTAAGTTAACTGGATCCTGAAAGTAGTTCATATTTGCTAACAAAATATGATCTTATTTATCTCTTGAACAAGGCAGCAAAAAAGAAAACATGTCAAACTTGTCCATTTATCAAAACAAGTAGTTTTAGTAGACACATAAATGGATCAGACAGTCTTCACATAAATATTAAGTGAAGAAGAGCATGAATGTTGTTTCAGCTCTTGATGGTTTTCAATACTCAAGACTGTTTTGTGTGCAAGGCTTCTGACAGCATCCCTACAGATGGTATCAAATGCTGTATTTGCATTTTTAAGTCATTGTAGGAGTATTTTTGTGTGTGTGTGATGGGGTATAAGTGAGTCTGTGTGTGTTAGCAAGAGAGCGGAAGACATCAATCAAAGCTCATTTCAGTCCTTCTCATATCTCTCCTAACCACATTCATTGAAACACCAGAAACAAATCCACTAAATCCACTGCCAAAGAGAGAGAGAGCGAGAGAGAGAGAGTGAATTTTAGAGTGATAGAAGAGTGAGAGAGCACTTTCTATTTATAACCTATGTGCCCGGAGAGGAGGAACACTGTTGTTCAAAAGCATACTCGTGCTTGGTTTTGTCCTGCAGTAAACAGGCTGCAGCTCAAAGGACACAGGAACATAGGTGTACAATAATGCACGGCGTATGGATGATAAACAGCAAGGAGGTGAGATGGGTCATCACTGGGAAAATTAATGGCTTTTTGAAAAGCTTATGAAAGGACGAGCGCAACTGGTCTAGTAATCATCCACAGGAACTGTAGACTTTATCCTCCTCAACATCCTACACAGAAAGAAATTACCTCTCTGCACCCTGTGCAGCTGACAGTAACTGTCCATGTGCATGGTCAAACACACACAGGTCCTCTGCATGGGTTTTAGCAGCACCTCACTGACAATTCATCATTGTTTGCTTGTTTTTTTGTTTGTTTGTTTTTTTTGGGGGGGGGGTCATTAAAGCATCAATTTGTAGTGTTAATGTTATTCGTCTTGCCAAAAGATTCCCGCTGAGATTCAGCAGTTTGACACAGGAGAAAGAAGAATTTAGTATTTACAGTATTTTAACATAATGCGGCTGGATAGTGCAGTTGGCAGGGCATCTGTCTCCCATGCAGGAGACCTGAGTTTAAATCCCACAGGGGATGATTAACACCTTCCAGTTGGGTCCTTAGGCAAGACACTTAAAGCTACTGCCTAATCCAGGGGTGGCCAACGTCGGTCCTTTGTCTTTTGGAGAAAAGCATCTGCTAAATGACTGTAGAATAGAATAAAATAGAACAGTTATCAACGTAGTGGTGGAAACGAAGACAAAAAGTTTTTGCTCTGTTTAGGTCTTCATTGTTTTCACTTGTGAAACTCCTTACTGTAAAATGTGTTAGTCATCTGTCCTGCCCAGTAGCCATGAAAAGAACAGTCTTTTATTTAACCAGTGCTCATAACATAGATATGCCAAAAATTGCAGTTTTGGCAATAAAACCAAGAATGTTTGTGTTGTGTGTGCAAGTTGCCCGTTACCTTGCTTCCCTTTGGCTACTTTCCAACATGCTACCATTACAGAGCGTGTTAATCACATTTTCTTTCTAGTGTTGGATAATAAGTTATTGATTATTTATTAAATGCACTTTATTTCCATTTATGCAATCAGTTCCTCTGCAACTCAGCAACAGCACCATATTTAAATAAACTGTTGATTTTTGTTGTGTAAAGCCGCATTCCAAGATGAAAGAACACAGACTGGATGTTGGCAATTCTTCTTCGTTTCCATGTTGCTTTGCGTGTTGCGACGCACCGCTATGACATCACACAATTACATAGCTGACGCATCTATCACAATTTGGCCGATAAGTGGCCTATCGGGAAAGGGCATGTATCAAACTGTCTCATACCGACTCGCACCTGCTGGTGGAAACAGGGCTATAAAGACCTTATACCCCGTTGAGTTTGGAGTATTATCGGCCTCACTTGCTATTGGACAGATTTGTGAAATGCATGTATTGCTGATTTAATATTTCTGTTTGTAAAATGATTATTCATTGACTTAACAGTCATGTTGAACTTTTTTTTTTTTTTTTTTTTTGTGCCACTGGACAGATCAGACTTGCCTTAACCGCAGTCTGTATCCTAACATCTCTGACATCTCTGGCTCTGATGCTATCAATGTTTTGATTTCCCTCTGGCAGAAAATACTTCATCATACTTTCCATAATGCTGAAATTCTTCCTTAAAGATCCCTATTATACCCATATATGGTTTCATTTACCCAGGTTTGGGGTAGAGATTTATATGTTCTAATGTTCAGAAGCTAACACTTATTATCCTGGACATTTTTCCTGCTGTAGTCTCCTCTTGTCTAAAATGATAAATTTTTTCTTCTGCTTCTTCAAGGCTCTTCTCCCAAAGGCCCTTTTAACTGATATTTTAGAAATGTTGGTTAGCCACACAGCTTTTCATTTCTTGTTTGAGATATCCTGAACTTTCAACTAGACAAACTTTATGCATATGTGGTTCCTGGTGGGGTAGTTAATGGAGAAAAAAAATGGATTACAACGGGGCATTTAGAAGCAACAACTTCTGTAAGAGATGATAACTCTTTTCTGCTGACGACGGACTTTTCAACAACAATCAGAAGTTTGCTAAAATGCATTAAAAATTTCAAGTTTTAACTTATTAATAATTTGTATCTTTGAAGACACAAGTGCAAGGGGAAAGATTTTTAGAAATATGCAAAAGACAGGAAAGTTTATGGGTAAGAGAAGATATGCCGCTCAGGATTACATGGCAGACCTGCATGACAAACTGTCATGCCAGTCTGATCAATACAGTCACTTGAACTCAGGAGTACCTTAGAAAACCATTTTCCACCAGCACAGTCCGCTGCTGCATCCAGAAATGTGACCTGAGACTGTATAATGCTCTGAGGAAGCCATACATCAACCCTGTGCAAAAACACAGCCGGATTCTCTGGATACAAGCTTATCTCAGAAAGACAGTCGACACGTGTTCTGCGGGCAGATTAGTACACGTTCCAGCTGCTTTTGAGAAAAAATTACATGTTTCTACATTACAGAAATTTTAAAAAATGTATATTTAGGCAGACTCTTATCAGAGAAGAGTGCAAAAGCCAGAGACTGTGATGGTGTGGGGTGCATCAGTGGACACGTGTGATAGGGCCACTGTTGCTGAGGCTATATTGGAATTATGAAGGGTTTTATTCAGCCATCAAAGTGATGTGTTTTTCTAGGATGTCCATTGTTATTTCAGGACAATGCCAAACCTCGTTCTGCCTGACTTAGAGCAGCCAGGTATTATAGGCACAGAAACACAGATGGTATCATGGAGAAGGGGGAATATGACGACGACCACAACAGACTGTAGAGCAGCTGAAGTCTTTCATTCAGTAACTGCTCCAATTAGTGTCCTCAATTACAATTAAAATGTATAATTAATCAGAAGGTTAATGTAACACAGTTATATGTTTTTGTTGTTGCAAGTGTAAAATTCTAGAATATTTATTATGAAAATACAGAATTAATCAACAAATGAGTTTTGCTTGAGATTGATTTTGTTCCTTTGCAGACATTTGTACAGCCAAAATGAGCTACATAATCCACCAATAAAAGCAAAATATGACCTTTCTAAGTCCTCTTGTTTTTTGCTAACCTCCTACGCAAACTTTTCTTGACTCTGTGAACCTGAGGTCTCTTTAAAGCAGGCTGGGTTAGTAACACCAGTTATTTCCAGCACCTGTGGGTGGACATATAAATAGAGCACATCTTCATCTTCACCTCAGTGTGAGGTATAGTTTTTGACGTCCAGGTGCTATTTAGTGAGTCATTTCTTAGATACGAGGTCTCACTAATGATACTGTTTTTTCTGAATGAAAATACTTCATATACACAGCTGCACCGGCATTTCTTCATTTCTTTTTCTTTTTATCCTTGCTGAGTGGCTGTTTGTGGTCATGCTTGGTCTTATTCATAGAGGATACTATTATTCTCATCTTATTGTTATAGTGTTTTGGACTTTGATATTTTGCTGCAGTTAAAAACTTAAGGTATGTAATTTAAACATACAGAATATTTTAAATGTAATTTTCTTCTCTCTGTTTCTCCACAGCGTCAGACAACAGCCAACGATTTCAGGAAACATGTTTTGCATTTGCATTAACGCCACAGCAAGTTCAGCAGATCAGCAGCTCAATGTAAGAGAAACTCAGCTCTGTCAAATGCAGGATGTTCAATTGTTAATGAATAATCCATAAACATACACAATGATGTTTCTGTGTCCGTCCTCAAAGGGACATCTCGGGGACCAAATGTGATTTCTCAGTTCAAGTTCAGTTGCGCTTTTGCCTGTCAGAGACAAGCTGTCCTCAGGAAGATCATTTCCCCCCCAATCTATGTGTGAAAGTCAACGGGAAGCCATGTAACCTGCCGGTGAGGAGCCATGAATCAACTGAATAATCTCCCTTCACTTGTAAACTGGAACACTCGCTGAGAATTCTAAAATTTCTTCTATTTGTGTCTGATTTCCAGGGTTATCTTCCTCCAACCAAAAACGGCGTGGAGCCCAAACGGCCCAGCCGGCCCATCAACATTACCTCACTGGTCAGATTGTCCACCACAGTCCCCAATACCATCGTGGTGTCATGGACATCTGAAATCGGAAGGGTAGGAACCAAACACTCCTGCTGTATATTTCTGTAAAGAGTTATGGTACTTAATAAAATGTCAATTTTAACCATTATTAGTATTAGGGGTGCACCGATTGCAGTTTTCTGGCCGATCACCGATCACCGATCTTTAAAAAATCTGACTTGCCGATACCGATATTTGCCGATACCGATTTTTCCTCAGAATTGACTTGACAGCTTACATCTTCAACGTACCAAATTTTGTTTTATTGAAAAAAACAGTAACATTTACTACAATGTAAACTTTTTAACTGCACAAGTTATTTTTCCAAAATTAGAAAAAACTTTGAGTATTGTTGTCCACATAACAAAAATCTGTTCACTATTTTACTTTACTCTGTTTTTAATCACGTAAACAGAAAACTAGCTCAACAGATTGAATTGAATGAATGAGCTGAATTGAGCCTCTCACTAAAATAAAAGTTTATATTTTGCATTTTCTGCATGCAATATAAAACAATGCAATTACTTAAAAATAATAAATAAAACAATTTACAAGCTTAAACCATCAAGTGTCTTGAATTTGAGTTTTTTTGTAGTGCAAAAAGAAAAAAAAGTACAAATGCAGCAGTTCTGTGGCTATTTAAAAATAAAAAACATCTAAAAAATAATCAACAAACACCTTAAAGAACAGAAGTCCTAAAAGAAAATACGGTGCAGGATATGTAACATTTTCAAGTCAACAGGTAGTAACAAGGAGTAACATTGCACAGAGAAGCTGTTCTCACTGACTAATTGTTGTCACTTGTACATTTGTGGCAAGTTTTTCTTTATGAACAAAAGCATTTCTGCTTTTTCACCAGACAGACGATTTCTTTTCTCATCCACTACATGCCCAGCCAAGCTAAACAGGCGTTCGCTTTCAATGCTTGTGCATGGGGCTGACAGATAGGCTCGGGAAAGTGAAGCAATATGAGGGAAGCGAACTTTATTGAGCCTCCAGTAGGCCAATGGATCTTGGCTCCTGTCGGTGGGAACTTCAGATAAGTAGCTCTCTACCTGCAAGGCTGAAGGGGTGGCTAGCTGTTGCTCCTTCTCAATGTTCTCCTTTAGGATTTCATCATGTACTGCCAACAGTAGACTACACCTTTTAGCTGCAGGTGCATCAGTGTCAGGAGGTCCCAGTCTGGTGGATGTTTCTGCAACAGGTCTTTCAGCCACAGGTGTGGATCTGGTCTCTTCCTCCGCAAGTTTGGCCAGAAGGAGCTGTTTCACCTCATCTTTCATCTCTGCTGAGAAGTAGCGATTCTTGTATCTTGTTTTGCATAAACAAAGAAAGATGGATTAATTATTGTTTTTCACATCAGTTTTTATGACTTATGTGTAAAAATAAGCAATTTCCTTTTTAATGTAGTTCTTTTTAACTGGTAGTAGGGATTTTGTAATTATGGATAGAAAAGACAATAATTAGTTACTTGCCTTGGATCAAGAATAGTAGCCAAGCTGTACAGGGGCTCGTGCTCAATGTTGTTGAATCTTCTTACAACAGCTTCCAACAGTGTTGCTTTGGCTGTACCCACACCGCGGTCTGTGCTTGCTTGCTTCTCTAAAAGTCGTTTGAGTGCAGTGACCGCTGGGATGACATCAGCTGCTGAAGCTGTTGATGAGCTGATCTCCTTTGTAAGTTCCTCAAAAGGTGCGAGGATGGTCAGCACATTTTCCACAAGCTCCCACTGGTGTGCTGTAAATGCGGCTGGTAACTCGTTCTCAGCAGCATACACCCCAATGGCACGTCTCTGCTCTAACAGGGACTGCAACATGTAGACAGTGCTGTTCCACCTAGTCGCAACGTCTTGTTGTAGTCGTTTCCTGGGCTGATTTAACTGTTCCTGTATGTCATAGAGGCGGGAATATGCCAGCGATGAATGTTTAAAATGCCCGACAATTTTCCTTCCTATTGCCGCAACTTCTGCTATGCTGCGCTGCGCGAGTTGTCCCTCGTTTACAACAAGTTGCAGCGTGTGCGCCAGGCAGGGCAAACTTTTCAAGTTGGCATTATCCAGTGCTTTGGCCATATTACGAGCGTTGTCTCGTAAGACAACGTGAACGCTTTCATGACTTATATTCCACTGATCCAACATCGCCTTAAACTCTACTGACAAGTTGGCAGCAGTGTGAGACCCCGGCATTTCTTTACAGCGTAGAAGCACCTGTTGTCGTTCAAATTGTTGGTCGATCCACTGCGCAGTAAGACTCAGCATGGACATTAAACTTACATCAGAAGTCCAGATGTCTGTTGTAAAGCTGAGCGTCTTTGCGTCGGCTTCTAGCAGGCTGCGAGTGCATCGTGAAACTTCGTTGAACAACTCCGGTAAGGCAACATCTGAAAAGTATCTCCGGCTTGGCAAATTGTAACGTGGGCTCAGGTGCTGCATCAGGTTTCTGAAACCTGGGTCCTCCACGACAGAAAACGGTTGGTCGTCCAATGCCATGAACTCCATAAGTTTCCTTGTCGTTGCCTTGCTCTTTTCATTGCTCATAAAAGTGAACAGCGGGCTACTGGCTGGCTCTTTGCTTCCGCTAGCAACTTTAGCCTTAACTTGGTTGCTAGCTTCAAATGCTGCATAATCAGCTCGATGGTGATTTTTTAAATGGCGAATAAGGTTTGTTGTGTTGTAAGTTTTGGTTGTGGCCCCACCGCGACTAATTTCGGCCTTGCACGAAATGCAAACTGCCAATTTTGGCTCATTTTCTTTCACTACATAAAACTGCCACACTGAGGACATCTTGTTAAGGTGGACTGTTACGCTGACCTACGTGCAGACGTGACACACTGAGGAGGAGGGGGGGGGGGGGGGTCAGGAAGCGTACCCTCATAGCAGAGCTCAAGGATTTTTGCGAGATAGTTATGATCGGTTGCTAAGATCGGTTTCACATGTAGTGATCGGCCGATCACCGATCCCACAAAATTAAGGAAATCAGGGCCGATCGATCGGACGGCCGATCGATCGGTGCATCCCTAATTAGTATATTTCCTAAATTAATTTGCTTTTCAGATTTCTAATTGAGTAGTTTAGTATTTTTTCTAATGCCAATACATCAAACAAATAATTTTATACAGCTTTTGAATTTTTTTTTTAACTTCCAGTGTTTCCCCATGGGGGTCTTCCACATTGGGAGCTACCCCTGCTCTGATTGCGTGGTCGTTGCCACGGTGACTGTCCCTGTCTGGGTGGTCGGGGCCCTGCACTGTGGCCCTATGATTGTGGTGTGGGCACGGTCTGCCTTGTCCATTTGTGTCTTGTCTAGATTGTCCCTTTGTAGCATTGACTTGATTAAAGCTGTTTTTAGAAGCTCTGGGAAGACGCCCGAAATTAAAGACAAGTTCACAATCTGTAACAGCTCTGGCTCCAGAGTCTTTGAGACCTTTTTGAAGAAACCTGTGGGCAGGATGTCCAGACAGCAAGAGGAGTTCAGCTGACGTAAGATGTCGCCCATATCTTTGCTGTTAATGGGATTAAACTGTGTCACGGTGTTTAAACTGGTTTTCGATGGACACAGTATTTACATTTTAGCATTAAAACTAGTGACAAGCTCATTGACTGAGTCCACTGACAGGGCATGTGTTCAAGAGAAGGTCTGGTTAAACATCCCACTCGTGTTTTCAGTTATACACCATTTTGTGATCACCTTGGCGTAGCTCCGCAGAGGCTCGACACGCACCTCTTCCAGACCTGACGTGCACCCCTGCTTCGCAGATGGTTACGCAGAGGGACTTCCTTGTTATTGGTCAGTTTGGGATCACGTGTTGCCGGATATCTGAATCTTCTCACTGAATTTGTGTGGTAACCACAGTTTTTAAAACAATAACCAGTGGATCAAGTTGATGAGAGGCTGATCGAATTATTTCATCGTTATCTTCCACAAGCTAATAAAGACACTGAACCATACTAGACACCATTTTTTGTTTTAAAACAGAAAATACCAATCGGATTGAAGTTAACCATCAAAAGAACTCCGACCTATTGTGTTTACCATCCGATACCACCCCTGCTGCCACCTTCAGATTAGGAGGAGAAACAGGAACACGACACCAAAACGACGCTCGAGTACGAAAGCAAACTCACCAGTGTCAGCTACGCCATAACCGACCACACGCAGACGCCGCACATTTAGTCTGTAGGTGTGAGCTGGTAGTTTTCTAGAGTCTTTTGCAAATCTTTTTAAAGTCTTCTGGTGTAAGCCCAGCATTAGTAAGAAACACCTGGAGGTGATTCACACATGACACGACTCGTTCAGTTGCCAACAGATTGATGGAAATCAGAACATGCATGAAAGGGGCTTTTAAAAAGGTTGAGAGCTCTCTGATCATCCTTAAAAATCTTGATATTGTGTTATTATAAACTAAGTGCTACTAAACAACTCTTTTGTTTATGTGTATATGCATGTGTGTGAGTGCAACTGTGTGTGAAAGAGACTGTGTTTTTTTTTCATCGCTATGTTATCTATTTTGTTGTGTGAAGGCTAGTTTTATTTCAATATGCATTAAATGTTTTTATCATTTTTGGCATGAAAAGTGCTTTATAAATAAAGTTGGATTTTAATTTGATTTGATTTGATTTGATTTAAAGTGAAATGTAGGAAACTTCTTCCAGCAGAAGTATGTACTCCAGCAGTGCACAAGCTCTACCTTCCCTCCTGTCATATTTGCTGGGATCCACTGAACTGAAAAGGATGTAAAAAAAAAATGAGTGTAATATCGTTACATCATGCTGTATATTCCTGTGTGTTAACAGAGTTACTCCATGGCAGTTTATCTGGTGAGGCAGCAGTCATCTACAGTGCTGTTACAGAGACTACGGGCAAAAGGCATCAGAAACCCAGACCACTCCAGAGCTCTCAGTAAGGACTATCAGACTTCATTCATTCATTCATTCATTCATTCATTCATTCATTCATTTAACTAACTGATCCAAAATGCTGGATTCCTGTCAGGGTCAGTACTGGCCTTATCAATGTACTACCCCATGTACCCATTTCCCAAAAGAAGTTCGGAAGCTGAATATGAGGATCAGCAAACAATTCCGCTTTCCTGTTCCAGAAAAACCTTCCAAAAATACCAATCTATGACATACCCAAAGTAATCTGAGAGCGTTTTTACAATCACATGAAGTAAATCCTTGTCTCTCCAAACATTCTCATTGTATGTAAAACCTGTGGACTCGTCACGGGAGCAGCTGTGAGGTGTCAGTCAAAGACTAATTACTCAGGTTCTTTATATAAAATCACACATAGACAAGATTTCCTTGCAGATTGTACTTATTTGAGAGAATGTGTGAAATAGAAGGCACAGTGTCCGGTCATAAAGACGCAGCTGTAATAATCAGGAATATGTTGAAGAACAACTTTTTAAGGAGAAAATTTCATAGAACTTGGTATTTAGAGCTTCTGTCAGTGACAAGCGACTGCTTTTGTTAGGAAAACATCAATGAGAGGGTTATAAAAAGGCATTTTGGGTGAGTTGCATCCTTGGTGATGTTTTTTTCAATTGCACCTGATGGGATGACAGAATCGTTTCAGTTTGTTGCAGATGCACTTTATTATATACAGCATTTGTATTAATAGCAAAATTGTATAGAAAACATTTTGCTCTGGTCTGTTAGTGACATATTTCCCCCATTCTTGTTTGATATATGATTTCACATATCAAACAAGGGGTTCCAACCTCCGTCTCATGTCTCTCTGAAAACATTTGGTGCCCTGTAAAGCATACACTGGGAACTGGTACACTCCATTAACATCCTGGATGCCAGCTTTTGAACTTTGGGGTGGTAAAAGGTGGATGCTTTTCTCAGCTCCCTGATTTGGAGAACAAGTTTTCCTGCAGGTTTTATGTTTCCCTGCAGCAACACACCTGATCCTAATGACAGCTTGTTGTCAAGTTCTGCACAAACCTCTTAGTGACTCATTAATAATTTGACTCATGTATTGCAGCAGGTAAGCATGTAAAATCTGCAGGACAGTGGCTCAACAGGTCCATAGTTGGTAATCCCTGCGCTAGTGCGTCAGAAAAATCTTGATGTTAATATGACTTGAAATAACTGTGTAAAATGAGGACAGAAAATATTGATTTTAAACTTTTTAAAATGAATTTAAACAACAAAATATTTCAATTAATTGAGATCCAGTAAGTCCAATAAATATTTCTTATATTACTAAATCAGCAGCAGCTGTACGTTTCTAATAAACAGACCCAGTAAAATTGTGTTATTTACAGTGGGTCTTTTCCCAGTTTGGCAAAGTTACAGTTAATGGAAGATGTTCAGTAAATGTCACATTCTTTTTCTGAACACAGTCAGTAGGACTAATCTAATGGAGTTAACATTATTTTAGTACAAAGTAGTAACAAGTGTTTACATCACTGTGGCTCTAAGCTTCTTGATAACAAAGATGCTAACATTAGCTTCATGTTAAAGTGATGAACTTTCTCCAGGTGTGTTTGAAGGTGGATGTGGTGGATCCAGCATCCTGGGTTTTTATACCACAAATATTCCAGTTTGCTGCTCTTACACTGGTCCCTTTTTATTAAGTTTTTAATACCTTAAAGTTACAGGCGCTGTAGCAACAGTTGTGTTTGCAGTTTGCCTTCACGCACCTCAGCTCCAATAAAAGTTGCAGCACTTCTGGATCCACTTCATTAAAGCTGATTTGAATAGAAATCATTTGAGGACACAGGATTTTACTGCTGCCTGAGTCCACGAAGATCTTGACCATTCAGCATTTGTTAGGCAGAGATTTGTTTAGATTCTCCAAATCTTAATGGTAACTTTTACTGCACTTGATAACATCCACATAGTCGTAACTGATGCTCTTTAATCTCCAATCATTTCTGGTTTTTGGAGATGAACCTAAATTGTTATAGGTTTTTTGTTGGATGGCTTATTTAACTTAAATTCATGTGGTTTTGCTTTTGTTTGTTTGTTTTTTGTTTTGGTTTTTTTCCCCTTACCCAGCAGTTTTATATGTGTTGCTTAAATTAAAATACAAAATGAGTTTTGTGTGTTTTAATAAACAACAAATCGTAGTAATTAGGGCTGGGCAATATATCGAGATTTTCAAATATATCGAGACTTTATCAGACACAATATAAGGAATATTGTTTATATTGAGATAGCTTGTTTTGAGTTAAAAACATCTTTTCATTTGCATTTTGCACAGCAGTATTTTAGTTATGGTCATTGAAAAGTATTTTTAATTTATTTTGTTTTAGGAGCATTTAATTTAATATAAAGGTACTTTAATTTCAGTCAGCTGTTTTAATGCACATGTGCTGCTGATCTTTAATAAATGTATATTTGGCAGTGAAGGCTGTATATTAGAACTATCTATTTGGTTACTTGACAAAAAAAATATAAATATGGAGATACATATCGTAAATCGCGATTCAGATGAAAAATATTGAGATATAAGATTTGGTTCATATCGCCCAGCCCTAATAGTAATACAACATGCAGCGGAGGATCAACGCATCATATTTATTCTATTAAACCTGAGTTAGTGAAAACATTGTTTGGAGAAGTAAAGTTGGATTGTGCATCCTGTAATTGAAATAACTCTTTGATGCTGGTGGACTTATAAATGACTCAGATATTAACAGTCCGTTGTGTACCTACATGAAAATTGTGCAGTGTCCTTTGTGATTTCATTGTTAAATGTGTCCTTTGCTTTCATTAAGCCAGATGGTAAATGGATGGAATCATAAGAAGATTCAGACAACATGAGGCACACCTGAATATATTTTTATATAAGGGAGTAGAAGGCCATCTGTCTGGTTCTCAGTCACTCATGTGTGCATGCTCTTCTTACCTTTTACAGTCAAGGAGAAGCTAACAGCAGACCCCGACAGTGAAATAGCCACGACAAGCCTTCGAGTTTCACTGCTCTGCCCGGTAATCAGCCTCTCTGCTCTTCATGAATTTAAGACGGGGTTCAAAAATGTACTCATGCCCAGACATGTCTGCCCATTCTTTTCTGTTTTTCCTTCGCTTTGTACGTGTCTTAGCGTGCCCTCATGGGCAAAACTCACAATGAAAATCATGTCCACCTGTCAGATTTTCTTCCCAACCTGTGTTATGTTTACTGCTTTTTCTTTGTTTTGTTTTGTTTTTGGGGGGGGGGGATTTGTTTTTTGTGTGTTTTTCCATGTGAGTTTGGCATATTTGTAACATTCATGCAACCTATATACCCTTCATCCCTGCTGTTTTTCCCCCTCAATGCCCTGACCGCATGTGACGTGTGATCTCATGGTGCAGCTGGGGAAGATGCGGCTGATGATTCCATGCCGGGCGCTAACATGCTCCCACCTGCAATGCTTCGATGCCACACTCTACATCCAGATGAATGAGAAGAAGCCCACCTGGGTGTGTCCTGTCTGTGATAAGAAGGCCCCCTACGAGCACCTCATCATTGATGGGTAAGTCACCTGACTTATCCAACACTTCTATAGCTTCTTTAAATTATATTTATATTATAAACATCTTGGAGGTTTGAGTGTGTAACCTGAGGACAGCAGCTGTTGTTTGTGGATGGTTTCAGAAATGTCATTTTCTAAAGACTCAATTATCAGACGACTCATACCAAGACACAAATAGTGTATATATCAGTGGAAGTGGAAGATATTTTCTAGTTTGTTTAGCCTTTGTTTAAAATATCTGAGTGTGTGTGTTTTCTTGGTTTTGTTTTATTATGATGCCTGCGTTTGTTTGCTTTTAGGCTTTTTGTGGAGATCCTGAACAGCTGCATGGACTGTGATGAGATCCAGTTTAAAGAAGATGGTAACTGGGCCCCCATGAGGTCTAAGAAGGAAGTGCAGGAGGTCTCCTCAGCTTCCTATAACAACGGGCTGGATGGTGAGTTAGGATGACAAGTGTCAGGGAAGCAAATTTTACATAAAAGCAATGTGAGGAGGCTGGAAATCAAGTTAGGAATCAAGAGGGAAGACGTGCGTTTGTATCTTCTGCTTATTTGTTTTTGCTTGGTCAGTTCTAATTTAGTGAAGCATCAGTCATGTTACCACTGAGTAAACTGCTTGTCTCCATAGTAACAAAGACTTTGTAGCTCGTTTCAGAGCAGGTGTGATGTGATTGCGCACATTAGAGCACCTTTGCTGCATTTTGTAGCACTATGTTTTCTTTAGTTTGCTGAGATATCAGTGCTGCTCTGCAGGCTCCTGTCGGACGTCTGAAGGCTCAGATCAGCGGACCTCCTCATCCTCCAGCCACAGCGACAGCAGCAACGGGAAGAAAGTGGAAGTGATTGACTTGACATTGGACAGTTCCTCGGATGAGGAAGATCCGGATTCACCACCTCCACCTCCGCCTCCACCAATACCCCCTCCTGTCAAAAGAGCGTGTCCCTCTTTGTCCCCAACCTCGCCACCCATCATTAATAAAGGGTGAGATTCCCACTCGATGTTGTCATTTCGTATCCACACAAAGTTTGAGAACCATTTAAATTAAAATGGAGGCTCATGTGGGTATTTGTGTATCTAGACTTTAAGTGATGCATGAGTTTTGCACTTGAACGAACAAGCGTCTTTTGACATTTTATATCGGCACTCGAGGTAGACCCAAGTGTAATGACCAAGAAACATTTCTGCCTGATGAGATGGTTGACATTGAGAGGAGGGGGTGTTATTTCTTTGCCTTCCTGCACACAATGAACACAGGATTAGAGTTCAGCCTGTTGTTATTCCACCGGCATAAAAAATTAGACAATAGAATTAAATGCTCGATAAACTTCTCTGGATCATGAAAAATTTGTCAACTTTTAGATAACAAACAACTTAAGATTTAAATCCTTAGCACCCTGAGACTTAAACAGCAGCAGTTTCTTCCAAATTAAAATTCATAAGGACTAAGAGCATCTGCTGCTTCATTTGACTTTAATGAATCCTGCGAGGGTTACTGTTCAGAGGTTTGTGTTTCGAGTGCAGCGGAGACAGAACACCCGCGACTTACCCGGCAGATACGACATGAAGTAAAATACTAATTATAAATTAAGCAGTTTCTCTCACTTTTCGCCTGTTTTTTTCTGTTTCTGCCATCAGCGTGTTGAATCTTCACCACCAGGCTTCACCTGTGAGCCGCACCCCCAGCATGCCAGCGATAGACACCGGCTACATCCCTCCAGTCCCCCCTCTCATCCAGGACTATAGACCCTACTACCACACCCCCAGCGACCTGCCAGGTAAGTCTCAAAAATATACAGGAAAATAATTCCAGCAGCTCATTATTTGACAAAATTAATGTGACAGTCATGCATGAATTAAAAAAAAGCCTAATTTTTTCACACATTTTTTTTTTAAGGGTCTACAGAATTGTACAGTGGTGCTTTTTTTTTATAATATTTTACTTGTTTATTTTTATTCATTGCATAAAGATATTTCTAAAATATATGTTAATATATTTATTCTAATAAATCTTTATTATTATAATATAACATATAAAATAATATGTCTATATATATGTATATAATACATCTTTTCTACAAAGATGTGTTTTTTTTTCCTGTTTATCACTAAGGCAAATTTGGTAATAATTATGTATGTATGTATATTTAATTACGTAATTTATATATTCTCCAATTACTGACAGTGTTTTGGATGACAATGTACAATAAGTGTTGACTACAGTGATCACTGTGTATGAATGGGTAAAAATGTGTAATAGTTGATTTAAAACTCAATTCCAGTCTATTTATCTAAATTTTTAAAATTGTGAAAAAATAATGAGTATCACAATTTCTCTAACCTATAAACCACTGCATAGGTAGCTTTTCTAAAGAAATTTTAACATGAATTCCATATGTTGCCATTTAAATTGATTACATTTGCATCATAAGTAGGATTAAAACATCCTAAAAAATAGTTAATTTCTTCATTCTGACTCTCAGTATGCTTCTATCTCTCATATTTGCATCTGCGCTATTTTTTTTCACCATTGATTTACCACTGACTCTTGTGATCGATTTCCAGAGTTGAATTTCTTCTCTTTTCTTCAAGGAGACAATCATCAGGTACGTTCAGCAGTTCATTGTGTTAAATTTAACCGCTTAAACACAAAAATCATGGTGGCTGTGGGTTGATTTTAAATAATGAAAGAGCTCTAAGTTTATATGCAGTCAAAATATCTTTCTGTGCTCACCAAAGACCAAAACTAAATCTGCACTCTAAATTTTCCCTGAAAACTTTAATCTTCTCTGCAGCGGATTGATGGAAGATACACAGTGTTCTCATTTCTACTACATCTGGGTTACAGTGTCTGTTGGCTATTTAAGGAGCCATGAGAGCAAAATGTTTGACAAATGGGAGTTGTCTTCTTAAAAAAACAAAAAAAGAGAGAGAGAAGGTCTTACTCAGTCTGCAGTGTAGTATCCAGCTGCTTTGAGTGTGAGATGTCTGTCTTTAAAATTTCTGCTGCCAGACTGATACAATGAGGATGAACAAAATGTAAATATATGACACATTTTCACACTAGATTTTAACACCGTTCAGTCTTCAGTCCGCACTGTTTATTTTATTTACCTGACTCATAGTACCTAATTTAGCACCTCTATAAAATGGGGTCAGAATGGAAGAGGTACCTCTAGATCTGGACGGATTAAGCCAAAGATACAGCACAGATGGACACCACCAGGGCTCACCAAAGATCTTTTTTCTTGTTTACTTAAACCCTTCCACTAAAAATTTCCTCTTGCTGTTTTGTGATGGTGAACGTCACCATGACGTCTTCATTATTTGGTTTTTTAAATCCAAAAGTTACTATATATTGTTGAGATGAAGGAGCATTAAATGACCTCGTAACAATAACACTGCCTTAGTTAGCAGGATGCCTCCATAATTCACATCAACTGTGATAATAATTGAATTATAATTTCTTTCCTTTCTTATCAATACATTTATAACATTTAGGGAAAACATACCTAGACCAGGGCTGCATGTCACATATTCAACTTAGTAATAAAATCATGTAAAAAAAAGAGCTTTAAAAAAAACAAACATATTGGACAACTTAGTGATGTTGTGGTTAGCACTGCTAGCTCACAGAAAAAATCTTTGCTGGGGCCTTTGGTATGGAGTTAGCATGCTTTCTATGCATCTGTTCCTTTAAAGCAGGAGTCTAAATAAATAAAGTCACGGCCTAAAAATCCTTCTGTCACAAATGTTTGATTATCGATCATTTTTAAAGTGATCACAAGCATGCTGATCTGAACATGTTAATGTAGCTAATGACGTTAAGATTTTTGATGTGTACTGAAACCAGAGATGTTTGAAGCCAGCACATAGTGGCAGTCATGATATTTACCAAGGGAATTAGCCTTCAGCCTAAATCCTGTTGTTATGATGTAGCCTGTTTCTGTTTGAAGTTGTCACATGAAAACCTGACATTTAAAAAAGGGGAATGGAAAATGATCAATATTCTGTTTTTAATACATAAAACAATCTTTAAAGAATGTCATTGGCAAAATGCCATTTTTAACACACTTTAGACAACAAAAACATAATAAGACATATTTAGCTGAGAGAAATACCAGGATAATATCATTGATTTATAAAAGCCCAATGCCAATAAATACCAAACCTTTTTTAGCCTTATTTATCTTGAGTCTTAAGGAGTTATTTGGTGATGGGAACTTTGTTTTGCCAGTTCGCTCTAATCTCAGTGTTGTGCTACACTCAGCCAATCAGGAGCGATCTCACCGACTGCTGT
The DNA here is from genome assembly GCF_017639745.1 of Melanotaenia boesemani. Taxonomy (NCBI): domain Eukaryota; kingdom Metazoa; phylum Chordata; class Actinopteri; order Atheriniformes; family Melanotaeniidae; genus Melanotaenia; species Melanotaenia boesemani. The sequence continues at coordinate 12,392,585 of NC_055682.1, read as the reverse complement.
TTTCCTCCCAACCCCACAGCATTACAACATGGTGATGGCAGCAGCAGCCGCTGCCTCGGCCTCAGATGACCACGAGCTGCTTCTTAACCGCTTCCTGCCCTACAGCACCTCCTCTTCCACCTCCCAGCTGTTCCTCGACCAATCAGGAGCCTCCTCAGCCCCTTCGCTAACCGCGCCAAGCAACGGGGCGGTGAGCAACTCGGGCAGCAGCAGCAGCCTGGTGTCATCTAGCAGCCTTCGAGATACTCACTCCACACACTCATCCTCACACACAATCTCACACTCCTCGCACACACACCCCGGGGTGGTGGCCAGCCGGAGCAGCGCCGAAGCAGCGGTGGCAGCGATTTACGGTGGGATACCTGACATCATATCGCTGGACTGACCTAGGAAAAGTCAAAACAGCTCTCGGGGCCCAGCTTTCATGCAGTAACAAACCCAATAACAAACTGACTGCAGGGTAAGGTTTGATCCAGAAATTAGACTTGGCCCCAAGTCATCAAACTCTGAACTTTTGTGGAGTCACGATGACAAGAAGAAGAGCACTAATGACATGAGTGGGTGACATCACTTTAAGGGGTCAGCTGTGTGCTTTGTGTTGGTATGCACTGACTTCCAGCATGAGACCCCACATCACTGCTCTACTGGCACCACCTGGCACAAACAGCAAAGATGCTACCAGAGCAAAAACGTGAAGATGGAAGGATTCTTTTTTCTTTTCTTTTTTCTTTTTTCTTTCGTTTTTTTCTCTTTTTTTTTTTTTTTTTTTACAAAAAACCAGGAGTGGCATCGTGTACAGAGAACAAAATCTATTTTCCTCTTTTACCTTTGTATGTTAAATCAGAACATTTTCAGTCTAGTGAGCTGCTTCTGTCGCTGTTTTTTAAGTGGAGGACTGAGTTTTTTCCTCTTAAGAGCTTCTACAAATGCCATATTGTCATCTTTTTCTTCTCTCTTTTCTCTATCCTGTTTAAAATTTTCCATCTGCATTTCTCCAGCATTAAGTTCTGTTTTTTTCTGTCTTGCTCAAGCTCATGTTCAGATTTATTCCATATTATGTTTTCCTCCATTGACAAGAATTTTTCACACGCTGAATTTACAGTTTAATCATGTGCTTGTGATTTTAATATGCATTTAAGTTATGTATGATATTTAAACAGTTATATATGCATTCCCTTTGACCTTCAGGTTAATGCTGGGAGTGTGACGGTGGAATTTAGCCATTTGTGGGGGTTTTAATTTTCATTTTCATTCCGTGTAAAGACTCCGCCGGCATACACCATTTAGATATGAAACTATTTATAATTGCCAATTTAGACTTTTGAGCTGGAAGATTTTCTTTTTTTTCGCTTTTTTTTCACAATGCCAAAAAAAAGAAAAAAAAGGTACTTAGGAAAACGATCGCAGTAGCCAGAGTGGAGTTGCATTTGTGTGCCAGTGTTTTAGTCAGTTTCTTCAGTTTCATTCAGTGGTGGTTTTCACCATGTCCCTTTCTGTTGTCTTGCATTCTCAGTTGACTGTTAAAGAGGAACTCCGATGAAGCTGCCGTAGCAGTGACATCGGGCCTTTTAAAGGACACAAGCGGCGTCCATAGCATGTGACCAAGTTTAAACTAGTGCCTGTTTATGTGCGTGCTTCAAAGCGTGTTTTTTGGGGGGAAACTTCTAAATTAATGTCTTAAATATTTCCGTCTCTCAACCTTTGCCCCAGCATTTTTCAGAAGTTGACTTGTTACCCATCTAGGGAGTTATCTTTGGGTAAAGCACTTGTGGAAAAGTGCAGAAAAGTGGAAGCAGGCAGTTTAGTGCCATGGTTAAAGAAGGCGATCTCGGCATGCCAGCTTCAACTCCGTACAGAGCCAGATCATTTAAAAATGCATGGCCTGCCTGGAGCTGAAAGAAAGGGGAAAAAAAGGAAAAAAAAAGCCTATGAAATAGTCGACGTGTCAAAGCCATGTGAAGATGTTAGGATACCTCGAAGCTGTTGGCGGAACACGCAGGGTTTGCTCGTGAATGTATTGTACTTTTTTAAGACTGGACACTCGTGGTTTTTGTTTCCGTTAGGTTTATTGTCAGAACCTTGCTGCAGATATCCATTGTAAACTGGTCCAAATTCTGTAGATCCGGTGTCCCTCCTGTCCTGTCCTGTCTGCACACCACCCCCCACCTACTCACCCCTTCTGCGTCCTTGAAAGTTTCCCAGTGTCAGCTGTTATCAGCCTCTGTTCTTTCATACGCCGGAGACAAGCAGCACACTTGAAAACCTAATTAGCCCACCGATGGTGAGATAGTCACTTCTGACACCAGCCCCCTTCACCTCACATCCCCTGTCCTGTTCCACGACCACTAACTGGGAGACGACACAGAATGACTCCCCCACCCCCACCCCCCTTTTCTCTCTCCTTCTTTGGCATTTTCGGCCTCATTCCCTGCTCTTCTCATGGGAAGCAACCCCGGCCTCTCCAGCTGACTCAATCATACTCTGGAACAAGATTTGTGTATTTCCTGTGTTGTGCAGTATTTTATTTATTTTGTAATCTTATGTCTATATATTATATTTTTACAAATATGTTCCATGACTGAGTGTAAGCCACTGTCACTTGGGAGCTGTAGTGATGTGATTTTATTTAAACTGCATTAGATGATTATTTGCCAGCAGCATGACTTCCGAGGAAGGTGTTGTGCAGTGATTCACCATTGAAATGCGACTGTATTTTCTCAGAAGCTGACTGGGCTGATGCTTTTTAATAGGGGCACAAAACACATGCCTAATCAGCATATGCATGATTTATTATTTTATCAGTTAATTCAGGATGTTGTGGGAGTTCGGGAAGCCAGAGAGGTAGAAAAATGGGTTGTGCTGGTTCCTACAGAAATGTAAAGCTGCTTTAATCAAACTGGTTGGGAGATACAAGTTTGAATGTGCTGCATGGCATCATTTCTGAAGCCATTTCCAGGTGGCTTACTGGGATTGTTATACAGTTTGACTTAATTATCACATCGTTGGGTCCAAATTTAATGTATAAATTGCTGCAGATTTGATCCCATCTGCTTCAGCTGTTTAGCAAATATTAACATGCCAAACAGAAATGGCGAATATTAACCTGCTGCACATCTTTGACTCCTTATCTTTGTCTTTCCTCTTAATTTAACCAACCAGTACAAGCTGGGTGCTCTGGGCTTTAGTTCATCTAAAAAAAAAAACACACATTGACTGGATTCAAAATCTGATTACAGCTAAAGGTCCAGAAACCGCTATTTCATCCATACTGTGATTTCATAAAAAGAAAACACCCCAAAAAGTTCGTATAAACTGTCCCTTGTTTCAATCAACTTTGATTGAATTTTAAACATCTCTGCCGCTGTTCAGTTTGATTCCAGCTTTCAACATTTAGTAAAACTGGCATCAGGTTTGTTAAGTCAGCATCTGTGGTGGCGGTAACAGACTTGGAAGGAGCCTTTTAAAAGGAGAAACTGTTATGTCAAATGTCACATTTTTAACCAAGAGCAAGCACAAAATATTTTCTCCTAATCGTCAGTTCAGTAGCAAAATGCCAAAAGTATATAACTATATTCAGGGGGAAAGCATCAAGAGACATGTGATGCTTGCTGGTACAGACTTGTTGCAGATAAAACACAAAATCCAGGAAATGTTCTTTGAGTATACTTTGACAGAATTGGCTACAAGCTGCACAAGAGCGAGACTTTTTCTGACTACATATAATTATATGGTAATTGTGGTTGGGTTCAGCTAATATGCAACCCTGTGATTTCTTCAACATGTCCCTCTGGGTTTAAAGAAATGATTCCCATCAGTCAATCTAAGGTTAAAATATCCTTTTTTAAAATATCATATTTGAAAGACATATTTAAACTAGATTATTTTGAATTTTCTGTTTTTTATTTTCCTTATTTTTCTTTTATTTTTAAGATTTTAAAGCCGGATGCAGAAATCAAGTATTATTTTCACACAACAGTGAGCAGAAAGCTTACCATCCGTCACAGGTTTTAACTCGTGGTACAAACTCGGCCTGAGTTTGTGCCTTTATTATGACTTCTTACCTGTCTGCTCTGCTGTTGAAGATTTCTGTAACGTTTGCTTGAAATTTTTTCACCAGTGTTTGGATGCTTGATAAGATGCTCAATGTAACTGACTGCATTTGATCACAACTTAATTTATTGATGCTTCAGTCCTCAAGTCTGTCATGCAGTTGAATATGGTGACTCACGTTAAGTGCGAGTGCAGACAGAGTTGAATGTGTTCCTGTTGAAGTGCTCTACATACAAGGGTCTGTATGGGATTACCAAAAAGTCCGATCCTCCTCCTCCTCCCCTCCAGAGTCCAGCGCTCCCTCCTGTGCTTTGATTAGTGGTAAATGTTTTTTGTAGAGAGCAAGCAGTTGTTATTGAGTTTAGGATTTCCTTCTTTCACTCTATAACAAAAGAACTTTGTTGACAACCTTGATAAGCAGCTCAACTCTAGTCATCATGACCTTAAATAAAAGGGAAACGTGTGTGTATATTATGTCTGTATGGGACCCTAAAAAGGAAAAGTTCAGATCCAAACATTGGGTGTTTGATGTCCGTTTGTATGCTTTTGTGTGTCAGTTCAGAGCGAAAGAATAAAATAATTTATATATTTTTTAGAAAATTAAAGCTGTACTACTATTAAAAAAATGACTGTGGCCAATGAAGAGTCTCACACAACTGAAATGATCTCTAAGTCAGACTCGAGTCAACATCTGCACTCACTGCCTTATTCACAGGTTTTTTTCACAGCTCCAAAATAAGAAAAATAATAATAGTAATAAATAAAAAGGCTTTTCAAGGAGGGAAAGGAGAAGTGTACAGAAGACCCATGTCAGTTTGTACAAATATACCAAGTGAAAAAAAAATATTTATTACCTGCATTGAAAGAAATTGTTTACTTATTGAATGTTACTTGTTTATGTAGAAAAGTAGATGTAATAAAATGCATTCTGCTATTTCTCTGTGCGATTCCACTTTTTTTCAGCGCTGAAGCGGTATCGTCCTGCTACACCGTGAACTGAACACTGGGTGGCAGCAAAGAGCCATTTTAATCCACTTTCTCCCCTTGCTGTGGAACCAAAGTCTTTGTCCAACTTCCTCAGGTTCTTTCTTTGGCTTCATACGCTCCACGTTTTAAAGGATTAGATAATCATAAGATATGTGTGGAAATATTGTTAATTGTAGGATTTAAATTCACGAGGAAGAGTTGCGGTCCTTTACGCACAAAGTAGATGGGCGCGTTAAGAATTACCCACGCCAAAAAAAAAACACCTTAACTCCACCCACGGGCTGATTGAATGAGGACAGAAGGGGTGGAGCGGTTCATAACGTGCTGTCAAGAGTTGAAGTCAGGGATAGTGGGCGACTGGAGAACAGAGGAAACAGAATAAGAGGGTAGGTTGGACAGAGAGGATGTGAAATTGCATCAAGATCATACTTGGACGTAAATGTTGTCCTTGAGTATGAACTATATACTGGCATCTAAAATATCTTAAACTCTCTGTTGGCTGCTGACATTATGAGTGAAGACAATGAGAGCGTTTTTTTGAATAGGTCACTGACTCAGCTGGACCTCTTCAGCAATCTGGAGGACATCGACGTGACAGCTGATGGGAGCCCGATACTCAGATTCCTCATCTGCCTCGTCTATTCTGTCGTATGCGCTGTGGGTCTGGTTGGCAATTTGTTGGTCCTCTTCTTTATCAGGGTCAAGCAAGAGAGGAGGAAGTCCAGAGTGAACTTCTTTGTGCTTAACTTGGCAGTGACAGACCTGCAGTTTGTGCTCACTCTGCCCTTCTGGGCCGTGGACACCGTGCTGGACTTCAGCTGGCCTTTTGGAGACGCGATGTGCAAAATCGTCCTCTCTGTCACGGTAATGAACATGTACGCCAGTGTGTTTTTCCTCACTGCCATGAGCGTGACCCGCTACTGGTCAGTCGCCTCAGCTCTGAAGAACAGGACCTTGCAGAGGTCGTGTTCCGCCAAATGGATTTGCGCAACTATTTGGACTTTGGCGACTGTGGCGACAGCGCCGACGTCGATTTTCTCAACTGTCAGCAACGTGACAGGTGAAAAACTCTGTCTGATGAGGTTTCCAGGAGGACAATACTGGTTAGCGGTTTATCACATACAGAAAATAATTGTAGGCTTTGTGTTGCCGATGTCCATTGTGTCTATCAGCTACTTAATGCTCCTGCGTTTCATCCGCAAACGGAGTATGAAAACAAGCAACCCCAAACGGAGATCCCAAGTCACGAAATCTATTACCATCATCATGTTATCCTTTTTCTTTTGCTGGATGCCAAACCATGCCATCACTTTGTGGAGTGTGTTGGTCAAAATGAACGTTGCTAACTGGGACAAAGCGTACTACATTGTCCACACATACGTGTTTCCTCTGACCGTGTGTCTGGCGCACACTAACAGCTGCCTGAACCCGATCATTTACTGCCTCATGAGGAAGGAGTTTAGGGACAAATTGCGAGGTTTTGTGCATAGAGGATAGTCGTTTTGAAGCTTTGTGGACGATTTAACGAAGCGCGCAATTTATTGGTAAACTGAAACCAAGACGCACCGGATGCGCACGGCATAGAAGCATCTACAGACCCGAACCTGCTTATAAAACCTGCTTGTCATCGCTTCTAGTCCTTCAAACATGCGTAAAATGTAACTGAAATAATTCCATCCGAGTCAACTATGCGAATAGAAACATCTAATTATATGTAAAGAGAAAAAAAAGCTACACAAGTGTAGCATTGCTTGTTTATTAACAATAATGTATGCTTGGCATCAGTAGTCCACGGTCCGCGCGTATTTACGCATCACAGCCTGCACAGTATTGTTCTATTACCGCATTTATGTGGTGTGGCCAAATGCTTTCTGCGTCCATGGGTGAATGTCTTACGATAAGTGCATTTATAGAAAATCGTGAGTCAGCCAGTCAGTCAGACAAAGTTGATAAACTCAGCTGTTTTGACCCAAAAGACGGAATGACTGTATGAAATATGATTGTTGTAAATACGCGAAAACTGTATGTGTGCTAATAAAATAGACCCACCTGGGTCAGTTACAAATATCTTATTGTGCACGAGTCTTCACAAGTGATGCAATCTATCAGCAATGAGTTTGAGCTCATGAATGTGTGATCTGAATAACAGTGAATAAATTAAAAAAAAATTAACAGCAGAGTCAGAAGTGTCTGCAGATGTCAACGATCGGCACCTTGCAGAGGAACCAGACTTAAAAATGAGCATCAAGATCCCTCCTCCAGTGTCACTCAGAGGAAAGAGGCTGCACAGAGATGTGACGTGACCACAAGTTACAAATTCAGATGTTCTCTGAAAGAATGTGGAATTACTGGAGCTTTGCTTGAACTGAATGGATGAGTGGATACATTGAATAGGTTACAAAAGGGCCAATCACTTAGTTGATTTGTATAGATTTTATCTATCTATCTATCTATCTATCTATCTATCTATCTATCTATCTATCTATCTATCTATCTATCTATCTATCTATCTATCTATCTATCTATCTATCTATCTATCTATCTATCTATCTATCTATCTATCTATCCATCCATCCATCCATCCATCCATCCATCCATCCATCCATCCACCCACCCACCCACCCACCCACCTACCTACCCATCTAGTAAACACTTTACAATGGCTCCACATCTAAAGTAGCCAAGGTTAAAAGAAAACCTGTGTTTAATGCTCTCTGCTGTGCTCTGATTATGTCCACGTTTTGTGGTTCACCACTGCATCAGGCCACAGGGCATGTTCAGAGATCAGCAGGTAATTTGGCTATCGCTCCATCCACATAAAGCCGTACATTGTCTATTTCATCCTCAAATGGAGGATCTGTGTTGAACATAGACTGTTTACTTTAAATAATGGAGCCTTAACAAACCTGAACCTGAACCACTTGGCAGATGCTCAAAGGAAAGGATGTGGTCCTTTCCTTTGAGCATCTGCCAAGTGGTTCAGGTGGTCTGACCTTTAAAAAAAAGCATAATCTCTTAATGTTATCACAGTTTAGTTTGTAAGTGGTTTAAGTTGAATACAAACAGCTTTTTATAACTGCTTTCACTGAAAACATCATTTTGTGCATATCGCATGTATTTTATCAAAAAATGTAATTATTTTTTAACAGTTTGTTGAGCACTTCATAATTAAGTTGTTATCTTTAACAACCAGAATTGTTTTCTGGTATGTCTCATATTTTGGATGACGCAAGTTTAATTTGGATTAGGCTAAGTCTCAGAGTAATGGATGTAAATGCAATGTTCTGTGAAGTGATGGAAACATTCTTAGCTGAGAGTTGGCCCGGCACACAGGTGGACAAGGCCATGCACGCGAACAGCACTGAGCAGAGTGAGTCACCATAACATGCAGTGATTTGAGTGTAATGAAATCTACATTTTTCCTGTTTTTATAGCTGTGCAGCAGTGTGGAAAGTAAAAGTGTTATTAGCATAATAATTTGGCTGACTGAAAGGCTTGATTTACATTTGAGTCTGAGCTGAAGACATCAGGGTTGGAAAAAAGATCAGCAGGAAAAACAGGTTTTCTGTTTTTGTTTTAATTTTTGTTTTTGTTTGTTTTTATTTATGCTTGGATAAAGTGTAAATCCCTTACTGAATCAAGTGGAATTAATAATGTCAACAGGTTTTGACAGAATTTCTTAGTCAGCCAAGCACATACACACACATAATATATATTTTATTAGGGCTGTCAAAAATAACGCGTTAACAGCAGTAAATAATTTATGTAAATAATATTTTTAATGCAATTAATGCATTGAACAAACAAACCCAATACATCCGTTATTTTCCTGTTAGATGGGACATGGAGGTGTCTAGAGGCAAGGTGGTAAAGATAAGCCTGCTGACTTTATGGTTGGATTTGAGAATTATAAAAACAAAACATGGCCATCACCCCCGGGGAGGATGATGGTGTTTTAACATCCACACTTTTGTTGATTTGTCCATCGTTCAGGTGAGGAGGAGGAAACTAGCAGTTCAAAGTTCATACCAGCACAAATTTACCCCAAAGTATTGTTTTTGACAGGACCCTTCTCGAACACGGTAGCTGACAGGTGGCAGAAAGCTTTTATTCTTCAGCTATGAAGGGGCGGCTCTAGAAAAGTTTTAAAGGGGGCCAGGATGGAGCACTGGCCAGGAAAAGGGGGGCACAAATGGGACATTTGTGTTTTTAGGCATATCATGGGTTTTATCAGTTTCTTCATCAATATCAGCTGTTTAACTTTGTCAACATCTGGTGGTTTTATGACAGATATTATCACCATGTGATAATGTGTAGATGGTTGGTAAGATACTGCTGTATGAATTCTGTATTATGATCTATAACATGGTAGAGATGATGCAGAACAACATTATTGATCCTTGGACATCTGATGTTTACGCAAGGGAAGGTCAGTTAACAATAAATATTTGTTTGCATTGGCTTGCAGTATAAACGGTCAAATTTCAGGCATAGTCGCGAATTGTGATTAATCATGATTAATTTGTAAGCTGTAATTGATCTGATTAAAAAAATTTTGAGAACAGAGATACAATTATACAATACCAAACTATACTGTGGAGGTTAGTATTATTATTAGTATATAAATACCACACAACAGGATGCAACACAATATGATATGACACTTCACAACATGACACAATATAACACAATATCACACAGTACAACATAATATGACTATACAATATGATAGAACAATATGACACAATATGATATATGATATGATATATGATGTATGATATATGCGATGAGATATGATATGATATTATATGATATGATATGATATGATATGATATGATATGATATGACGTAACGTGATACATTACATTACAATACACTTTATTGTCCTCATAGCAAAAGCCTGACTCGAGTGTTGTTACAGTAGTTGTCTTGACAATATCATTACACCACACACCACAACAATGAACCAAAAGACTGTGCTCCCCAGCTCAGAGGATTAGGACAATGCTCCAGCCAGGGAAACCATGATCTGGATGGAGAATCGTCACATAAAGAGCCTGTCATAGCCAGCTCAATCAGCTATGGACAAGATGGTCTCACCGCTTCCGTTCATGTCAAAACTACTAGAGCGTGCCGTGTTCAGTCAGGTCTCACAGTTCCTCCATGAAAACTTGTTCGATCCATGTCAGTCTGGCTATAGGCAAGACCACTCTACTGAAACTGCTCTCCTGTCTCCTTGCTAGATCCACTGGTCAATCCTCAATCCTTATACTGCTGGACCTGTCTGCTGCTTTTGGCAAGGTCACCCACCAGAGTCTTTTCTCCACATTCTCGGAGCTTGGCATCTCAGGATCTGTCCTCTTGTGGTTCATGTCCTACCTCACAGGAAGATCTTTCAGAGTATCTCAGCGAGGGGGAGTGTCCAGATCGTATGGGCTGACAACAGGGGTACCTCAGGGCTCGGTGCTTGGCCCTCTTCTCTTTTCACTATACACCTCCTCACTTGGTGCAGTCATTGGCTCTCATGGCTTCTCCTACCACTGCTTTGCAGATGACACTCAGCTTTTCCTTTCTTTCCCACCTGACGACACAACTGTCTCAATGCGAATATCAGCTGCCTTGCTGATATCTCTGCATGGATGAAGGATTGCCACCTTCAGGTAAATCTGTACAAGACCGAGCTTATTGTCCGTCCAGTCAATCCTTCCTTTCCTCCACAAATAAGCATGCAGTTCAACTCTATCCCACTTGTGCCTACGTTTTCTATCAGGAATCTTGGCGTCATGGTAGACAATTAGCTGACCTCTAAGGTCCATGTTGCCTCGGTTGCCTGGTCTTGCGGATTTGCTCTCTACAACATCAGGAGGATCAGACCCCACCTAACTGAACACACAGAACAGCTCTTGGTTCAGGCTCTGGTCATTTGACTATTTCAACTCCTTACTGGCAGGCCTGCCTGCATGCTCAGTTAAACCAGTGCAGATGATTTAGAATGCAGCAGGATGTCTGGTGTTCAACCAGCCTAAAAAAGCTCATGTCACTTCATTGTCCTTTAGCTCTTCACTGGCTTCAGTTGCAGTGTGCATCAAATTCAAAGCTCTGCTTCTGGCTTACAAAACAGAAACCCAAACGTCTCCTATCTATCTTCATTCCTTTATCCAGAGCTACACTCCCTCTCAGCAGTTACACTCTGACAGTGAAAGATGCCTAGTGCTCCCACCACAACATGGTGCAAATCAGTAGCAAGACTTTTTTCCTCTGTTGTTCCCCGGTGGTGGAACGATTTTACCGAACTCTTTTACATGTCGGAATGAGTTAAAAAGATTTGTCCAGCTCTTTGGAACAACTCAGCACTGAATAAGCTGCGTGCACTTAGACCCAAAATGATGTTGTGTGATGAAATCATGATCTTGTATTTAAACTAAGGACTATTATAGGGAGGGGAAAGGTAAATAAAATTAAATTAAATTAAATTAAATGCACTGCCTCTAGCTCTTTTGCTGTGTTCTCTTTTTTTAAATTTTATTTAATTTTTTTCTAGATCTGTATTTCTTTGGCTAGGCAATTATTTTTTATGGATTTGCTTATATGAACACAGTTATAAATTTAACAAATGTTAATCATATATTTATTTTAATTGAATTATAATTGGACTGCAATGAATTGTATTTAATTGGACTGTCTGTAAAAGTGCCTTGAGAGGACGTTATTGTAAATTGGCACTATACAAATAAAGCTCAACTGAATTTGATTTAATTGAATGTATATATTTCTTTTACATACCCCTTTCCCCTTCCCCTATTAGTTATGTTGTGACCCTTTGGCAACTACCAAGTTTTTTTTTTTTTTTTTTTGTAAAAATGTTTTAAGGGTTTTTGTCTTTGAGTAAATCATCTCATCTCTACCTGAGTATCTGAGATGAGTATAAATACCTCTAGGTAATTTGAGATTATACTTTTTCAATTTTCCACTGAGCTTTGAAAAATAGAATCCTTTGACATTTTGATAAATAAGTTTGATCTTTGCAGGTGCTTTAATCATGACCAGGCACTGCAGGCCTCATAAAGGTCAGTTCTGGACATTTAGAGGATGTTGACATTTGGAGAAAAACAGCACTGATCAGGTCAGCTTTCACAACATTGAAATTGTTTACCAGCTTGTTAAGGACCTAGGACAAACAAAGCTAGAAAAACTATTTTAGAGGAAAAAAAAAGTCAAGATCTTTAGTCTTAAAAACAGACTTCTAATTAAAACCAATCACTTCCAAGTTTGAGCTGTAGTGGTGTTCTCAAACTGCCAGTAGACGATAAAATCCCAACTGTAATTAACCATTAGTGTTTTCAATCCTTATATGAATAGTAAAGGAATTTAGCTGCCTTCAAAGGTTTCCTAAAATAACCCAGTGGTGTTATTTTTGAAAGAAGTTGCTTCAGTCAAATGTGTTGGCTTTAAATTAAAAAAAAAAAAAAATAGAAAACCAGAGAATAATCCAGGTTGGAAAATGCTTGGGAGTAATTTTCAACCAAATATGAGCACACAAACAAGGAATTTGCCTACAGTTTTCTATCTCTCTGTTGTTCTACAATATCTACAAGAGACATACAGATGAGGACCGCCATAACTTCACTAATACTAAAAATTATACAAAATACGAATGAAATAAATACAAATATAAAGTGTGCTGTGGCTTGAAGGTTGGATGAGCAATAAATACTGGAAGAAAATATATATAGATAAATGATTTATAGGAGAATTATGTTACATTATGTACAGTGAGCAAAATTTGACAGTGACGATGAGGTGATATAAAGTCAGATTATTGACGATGGATCATAGATTCAGGTGTCCATCAGAGCAATGGCCTGAGGAAGGAAAGTAGTAGTAGTGCTGGCATACAGTGTTCTGTAACACCAGAGGTGAGAAAAGGTTGTATCCAGGGTATGATGAGTCAGCAGTGATGTCTGCCTGTTTTCATGACTGTGGAGGAGTATAAGTCTTGAAAGGAGGGCAGTTTGGCACCAATTATTTTGTCTGTGGTTGTGATTACCCTTTCTGGTCTGAGTCTGTCCTGTTTGGTGGCTGAGCCAAGCTGGATCCGTAGTTCCCGAAGCTGGCTGAACTTTTTGAGCTGACGCAGCAGTACATTCTCTGCTGGGCCTTATTGAAGATGCTATCTGTCCACTTCAGGTCCTGGGACATGGTAGATATGAGAAACCTGAAGGATTCCACAGTAGCCATATGGTTATTGAGAATGGTGATGGGGGCAGAGTTTGGGAGAGGGGTCTCTTCCTGAAGACCACACATTTTAAAAGTCTTAAATGAGACCAGCTGTTCAATCTCCCGTCTGTAAGCTGACTCTTTGTCGCCTCTGATGATACCTGGACCTGGAGCTGGGACCCTGGGCAGAGCAGGGCAGGTGGAAATGCAGAGGGAGACATGTCCACACAGACAAGTATAGCTGTATCCACTTCAAAAAATTTTATCATTCACATTTTGTCCATGTTGAACAGGTGTATTGTGAGCCTGAAAAAGCTCATTTTTTAAACCGGGTCTATAAATCTGAAGAAAAAACACCATTTTTTTTCTGTGTTCACAATCCAAACGCTTCTTTCCTGAACCAAATAAACCATCTCTCTCTTCCACAAGCTCTTCCATGTCTTCTTCTCTGTTTTTGGTGTATTTCCTGGATGGCTTTACATGCCTGACATATGTACTACAGCATTTTGTTTTGTGTGGACACACATATGTCTTGAAATTATTTTGTCTTCACAGAAAACGTTTTGTTTTGTTCTTAATTGAAGTTGGTTTTACCCATTTCCACTAATAAATAAATACATGTCCACTATAACATAAGTAAGAGTATAAGAAAGCTCCAAAACTGTTGGAGGAGTGAAGTTATTGTATGAAAAATATAACATCACTTACTAAATTGCCCTTGGTTGCAACCCCTGAAGGTTGTAGAAAGTTCCAAATATTGTCAGTGTTCGTAGTTAGACCTGGAAATACATGAATTAAGTCACAATTATTGTTGTTCCAGCTATTTGCTAATACTTATTCAGGTTTCATTTACATATATGATGAGTATGATGTTAAAATGCAGACTCTCAGCTTTAATTTAAGGTGATTTGCATGTGAAGAAAAGGAAGGGTTTAGAAATAACAGCTCTTCATTATTCTGAAGTTGTTTTTCAGATACTAAATGGAATTAAACACTTACCTAAAAACTGTTCTGTGGAGAGGCAAGGGTAAACTCTCTTTTATTTCCTATCAGTTCTGCAGTTTGTCTTTCCATTTGGAAGCTAATAGAAGTTTTGAAACGAGAAAACATAAGCTGCAAACTCACAACAGATCCACGTTTTTGCATGTCTTCAAAGTATCAAATCTGAGCCAAATCAGAAAAATTGATGCAGGAAAGAAAGAAACCACCCTGAAAAACAGCTTAGACAAACAGGAAGCATTCATATTCTGCATTTTATTAACTCCAAACAAGTATTTGTGTGACAAAGCTGAAAAAGATAACGTCTGTAGTGTGTAAAGAGGTTATGTAAGTGTAAAGGTTTTTTTTTAAACATCACAAATTCTGAGGTTGTCTGTTTTTATTCTGAGTTAGATTTTAAATTTTTTTTCACTTCATTGTATCTCAGGGTCACTTCTCTATGTGACAGAGAAGCTTTCATCAACAAACTTGACTGACAGCAGAACCTCAAGTATAATGTTTCCCTTTCAACGAGCACTCAATGAAAGCTTTTATACTGGAGCTCTTTTTCTATATAATAATGTTACTAAAGAGTCCTGGGCTTTACTGAGTTTATTTTTGTTGTTTGTGTATTGAAGCCATTTAAATGCAGCTGTTGCTTGAGTGTTTCATAATATATGTGTTGATGTCACGGTTCATTGTAAGTCATTTGAGTTAAAATTCTATTTATGATGAGCCAGATTCAGTTTTCTATGTTAGATTTTAGAATTTATTTTCTATCAAACTATAAATTCTGTTAAGAATGACTGAACTTGTTGCGAAATGCAGTATTGTCTTGATCTATCTCATTTCTTTTTGAAACAGATATTCCTGAAATTGTTTAAAGTAGTCATGAAGAACCAATGTTATAGAAAATAAAAATGTTTGTGCACCAACAAGACGATTTCCAAAAAGCTTCCTTATCTCACCATGATGCGCAGTGCCCTTAAAATATAGGAGAAAACTGAACAAAAGGAAGACAAAAGAAGAGGTATGGCTAGAAAACAATCAGATGAACAATATCTGAAAATGATGTCCTTGAAAAATGAAATCAAAATTCACAAAAAGACCTGAAACATGCTTCTGACCCTTCAGTTGATCCATTTATTGTTTACTGAAGGCTCTTTGAAAATGGCCTCCACTGATGCATGGCAATCCAGCAGCTATTATTGAGGAAGGGAAACAGAGAAAAATGGCTGTGGTATACCAAATGAAATAAAAACTTGGCTAAAAATCGGTGGCAACAGGTTTTATGAACTTATTAATTGAACTTTGAAATGTTTGGTTCAAGTTTTTAGTGTGTATATGGAGCTGAGGAGGTGGTACAATGGTGAGTGTCTACAATCATCTTTAAAACACGGTGGAGGCTCTGTCATGGTTTGGGGCTGCATTTCAGACAGTGATATTAGGAATGTTTTTTGGTGTTGTTGTTGTTATTGTTTTTTTTTTTTCAGTATTTGAACCTATCAAAACAGACAAATGCTTTCATATTTTGGTTCACAATGCAATACCATCAGGAATGGATCTGATTGACAGCTGCTCTCCAGCATGACACTGAACCCAAACACTGCAGAGACAGAAAAAGCCTACTTAGTATTCTGTTGTGTGTGTTTCTATCATAGGCAGCCCTTTTTAGTTACTGTTTTATTTGAGCAACATCTAACTTTGCTGCTACAGATTAACAGCTACAGTATATGCCACTAGTTTCTATGATACTGTTATCATGTTTACCACTTTATACACTGTTAGATTACACCTAACAATTCCTTTTTGTAGGTTCTGTTCAGACTAAAGATGTTTGGCATTAAAAGAAAATGCTAAATTTGCTGACTTTTGCAGGAAAATTGGGTAAAAAAACTGCACTGGTAATGCATTTAACATATGCAAATAAAAAATTAACCTTGCTTTTTTTTTACTATTAATCAATTAATTAATTATTCACTGCAATGTACCAGTTCCACAAACCTTAGAAATGTGAGATTTTTATTCCCTTTCTGTTGACTTTGTGCAACAAAGTATGATTACTTGCTGCTGTTTCTCATGCAGACACTTATTTATAACCACTACGAGTTGGAATTCCATGAAATTCCTTTTTTTTTCTTCTTTTTTGGTCACTTATTTTCTCAGCACGAGATAAAAGGCATGTGAAGACCTAAAAAGATGTTTATTTCGCTTTGGAAGGGTAATTTATTTCATGCTGCATGTTGATTTCTCTGGGGATGTAAGTGGTAGCTGTTGGAGAGTCAGTGGGTTTTTCTGTCTTTCACACAAAACTATGACCCGTATCTTTTAACTGTGGTTTCCCTCCATCAGTAACCATAACTGATTTATTGAACCCTTCACAGTTTCACTGTACCTGTTTACTTACACTGGCATGGCTTAATCTGAATTTGATGCTGATATTGAAGTAATACAGCAAGTGCACACCTTGGAACTGCAAGAGATTTCCTGCTTGTCTGTAATGGCTAATCATGGGAAAATATTAAAAATATGCTATGTTAGTGTTTTGATATTTTAATTTGGAAACTCATTCAGGTATGCAAAGATTCTCATATGGTTTGAAAAACACGTTGTGTCTCTTCCACTGACAAGCTTGTGACAAACTGATATTCAGACTAACATGTACAACACAGGCAATGTCATAACGTGTTAGTTCAGAGAGCATGAGAATGTCTTTTTTTTTCTTCTTTTTTTTGGCCAGAAAAAGGCTGGGAAACTCTGTTTCAGTGACTGCACAAGAACTTGGCATTTCTTTGGGGTGTTCAACATCAAACTCAGACACATGTAGTCAAACTAAAAGGCTGTTGTGAATTTTGGAAACCTTTGGAAGAAGTTGATCTTTCACTCACAATTTCACTTTAAAGCCACTTATTTCTGGGCTCAAATAGCTATGATTCATGGACAGAATGAATCCTTGAAGCTGTTTTTTGTTTGGTTGAGGGTAGGACTTAAAGGCTGTCTGTACTTTTAAAAGGACAGGCAAGAAACTGGGTGCTTGTCAGCATACTCTTTATTATATTGTTGATGTCGTATATCATTGTATGTGCAAATGTGTAACGGAATTATTGTTGTTATTATTCTAATTATTGTTGTTATGTTGATTTAGTGATGGAGATTAATTTTAAGTCTTGGTAGTGTTATTGCTGGGTTTGCCGGACTAATGTAAATTATTATAAAAATGATTTGAAGTATTGTACTTTTTTTTTTTTTTTTTTAGTTTTGTCGATTATGTGACCAAATTGATGTGCACTGGGAGAATGTGGGATTGGGGCTTGCTAAAGTGTCGAATGAAGATCTTTTTTTTAATGTTTGGCATAGATGTATTGTGGGTGTTTGTATTTTATATTATTAGTTTAGCTTTCTGAATAGATACTGCGCTGAACCTCAGGAAGAATAGTAGCAGCCATCTGCTGCAGCTGATAATAATCCAAATAACCAATGAACAATAAATACTCTCCAAATGTGTTAACACAGTTCACAGTAACTTGTTTAAATAAAATCAGTTACCATTAGTAGAACTTTCTAAAACAAAAAAGTAGAGTAAATCTGTTTTGGAGTGTGTGACACTCTTGTTATGGTGTTAACAATAAAAAATTAATGTGTCTGTAAACCTTTAATTCCGGCTTTTAAGCTTTTCCCTAAACATCATCAGCAGGGGAAAAGTTGTATAATTTAATATATGGTTGATTGTTTTCTACTGGCAGTTATGTTT
Source organism: Melanotaenia boesemani (assembly GCF_017639745.1). Taxonomy (NCBI): domain Eukaryota; kingdom Metazoa; phylum Chordata; class Actinopteri; order Atheriniformes; family Melanotaeniidae; genus Melanotaenia; species Melanotaenia boesemani. Next base: position 12,374,602 of record NC_055682.1, on the reverse strand, counting down.
CTGTTATGACAGGAAGTGTTCACAGCAATAATTTGGTAGAAGTGCTACTTTAACAAGAAGGGTACTATTTTGGCATTACACATCGATATAACCCAATAATTATATCAAGGTACTACTTATTTGCCTTTTACTGAATTATTTAAAGAAATATTATCATAATTTAGAGCATCATATTAGCAACACCAATAATCAAGAACTCTTTTATTAAAACAGATAAAAACAGGAAATCTTTATTGTTTTGAGTTTTAGGATATGTCCTTGAACGCACCACTGCTCTGACGTTTCATGGAGGTCACATGATCCTCCGCAGCAGTCAGGCCACTCTCGGCTTCTCCCCAGCCTTGGCTCCAAATGTCGGAGGTGTTTGTACCTGGAAGAAATGGACTCTGGCAATGCACGAATTTGATCATTCAGAGGTCCGATCTGTTGAATCTGTGAATGGCGCCAAAACAGGACCCTAAACCTAAATTTCAAGAAGGTTGGTAGTGAAATTATCAGAGAGGATGGCTGTTAACATCTGGTAGGGGGCGGGTTTGTTGTTGTTTTTTGTTGACGTTTCTGCTGTTGCTCGACAATTATGTTTTCCAGGGAGAAAGAAAGGGGCTTTGTTGTATGCTCTTTGTGTGACAGTTTGAGTAAAGTATCTTTAAAAAGACACGAAATTGGTCTTAAGCTCGTTAAATGAACCGTCTAAAAGATGTGCAGTAAATAGCAAGCTAACGGTTGGCTAGCTTACCACGTATTAGCCAAACCTGACTAAATTAATTGTCGATGTGAAAAATATATTTATTTAAAATGTAATTGAGGACTTTCATAGTAGTCTTTCAACAGTATATATGTAAGTAATCCTTCTAACATTAGTTTTCCTCCTCGCAGGTGAAAGAGTCCTGTGCTTTCATGGGCCACTGCTCTATGAAGCAAAGGTTTGTCTCTACTGCTTCTGTTTCTGTCCGTTTTGAACAATTCATTAGTTGGGGGGAGCATGCCGACGACTGAGCAGGCCTCTGTGGTTTTATGTTTTACAGTGTGTCAAGATCAACATTAAGGATAAGCAAATTAAATACTTCATTCACTACAGCGGATGGAACAAAAAGTGAGGAGCCTGGTCTTGTTGATATGTGTTTGAATTCTCCTTTTTCTGACTTCATTTCTCCTGTTGTGTCCACATGCATTTGTTAAGTTTAGAATCGTGTTTGTGGTGTGAATAAATACGATGGTGTTTCAAGGTTTGACACGTTTCTTTTGCAGCTGGGATGAATGGGTTCCTGAAAGCAGAGTTCTTAAATATGTGGACAGCAACCTTGCAAAACAACGAGAGCTTCAAAAGGCCAATCAGTGAGTTTCTCTTTTGTGCACTGATATGCCCATTTTCCTTAACTAGACATCAGCCACTATTAAAAAAAGAACTTATGGTTTTATTTTTTGGTTTGTTTTGTTGTTGAAACATGTTGAAACATAGCCTGCTTTGTTAAAGCAGTGTATGTTGATTCATGCAATGATGCTCACACTTGTTGTTCTTCTCCAGGGATCACTATGTTGAGGGAAAGATGAGGGGTTTAGCACCAAGCAAGAAGATTGCTGCTGTGCAGCAAAAAAATGTGGATCTGTAAGTGTTCTTCCATTTATTGTCTTTTGTTCTGTTGTTCAAAGCCTTGTTTTCTACTTAAAAGAAGGTCATGAGAATCCAGAGAAGCAAATGAGAAAGAAGTAATATACTTTTTTGTTGTTGTTCTTTAATTTGATATTCAGTTCATAAAATATATGAATCTCCAGAATTATTGATAAGTTTAGGTGTTTTCACTAAAATGGGATGACAGTCAGATTCGATTAGCATCCTATTTCATACTCTGCAAAACTGAAAAAGATCATTGAGGACTTCTAAAAGAGAGTTTTTGATGCAAATCTATCTCCGTAGAGTTTGGCCACCATCAATCCACATTTTCATAGATCATGGATTGTTGCCCACAACTGATCAGCAAATATCTCTCCAGGAACGAGGAATGTAATATCGTGCTTCATAAATTCTAAGTAACTAAAGCAACGCTGGTTTGTGGTAATGTTGAAAAGTCCACCATCAAAAGAATTCTGAACAACAACAGTGTCCATTGCAGAATTCTCCCCAAAAAAATTGGTGTTTGCCCACAACTTTCTAAAGATAAAACAAAACAAAGAATGATGCTCAGATCAAACTATTATAAAACATTTGTGTTATAAAGAGATGTGTCCACTTTAAAGAAAGGATAATATTTCATCAATTCACTGACAGTAAAAGTTCACATACCTCTGGCACTGTCTGTCACCCATTTGTTAACACACTAGTACCAGTCCTGGTTCAGAGCCAGTGCTGAACTAAGAACCAGTTTTTCCCTATCAGCCACCAAAGCACCAACTTCAGCCACAGTGGCGAAGCAAAGAGCTCGTGCCAGTGTTTCACCATTTTTGAACAGGTGATGTGAGCAGGTTTATGGTGACTAACAAGTCCAAACAGCACTTTGACATATCTTCTGCTAAATCCAACAGAGAACTATAAGAAAACTGATCTTGAACATGAAGCAATCAAAGATCTCAGCATTCTTCTGATGTTTAATATTTTGATTTTTAGCAGTCTGTCTGTTGCGCCGTATGGAGCAACGCTGTCAGTCACTGTTAAGAAAAAGCAGTTCAGCATTTCTGGTAGAAAGGCTGGAAAAATCTCTGACACATCATTTATAGCACAAAGAAATGAAGGTCTCAGCATGCGCGCAAACAGTTCCCATTAATAAATCATCACCTGTCTGCATTATCTTCTTCTGTCCGGTACACGCTGATCTGGTTCTTTCTATCCTGATGAGGCGCGAGCCCTCTCTGCGTTGATGACGATTATATCTAAGTTGATGTCTTGTGAACAGAGTAGAAAGTATAGTTCACATCATATCTAAGAAGAACAAATACTGTGAACGGAGGGATGCTCTACGGATATTAAGAATACAAGCGTGAAGTTTAGATGATATATTGAAAAGGTTTTTTGTTTAAAGTGATGTAGTGATGTGAATTCATGGTGGCTTCTTGGCTGTGGAAAAGCAAAACTGAAATTTTGGATTGATTTCTGGATAAATAGATGAAATTTTTGTCTTATTTAAATGCATCTTTTTAATCTATGAAAAATGACTCTTTTCTAAAATGCTCATTACTTTTCAAACATTACATTGAACTGAATGACACTGATGTGTCTGAGTTAACTGCAGCCTTCATACTTGAGATCACATATGTTTGATATCATCATAAAATGTCATCTTTTTTATTTATTTTTTTCTTCTAGGAAAGTTAAAAAGGCAAAACAGAAGAGTAAGTAAAAAATGTGTGAGCAGCATGTTTTAGTCAAACAGTCCTATTTTATTATAAAAATTGTTTAAGGGCTATTTCAGAAAATCCCAAAATATCTATAGTAGCACAGATAGCTGATCTTATTTAAATCTGCATGTTGTATGGATGTCACAGCTACAGTTATCAGTTTTCTAATTAGATTAGGATTTTTTTTGTCAGATAATATTACTCATGTTAATTAGATGCATAATAAAAATGATGCAGTCTTTCAAATGTAATTTGTTTTATTAAGTAAATTTGGAGGCACACTGAAACTGACATTGCAGAAGTTGTTTATCTGTTCATGCTATAGCCCGCCAGCACTTTCATGTTGTATATCTTATGAATCTGTGCAATGCAAAAAAAGGCTGTAAACGAATTCCAGATTGAGTTTACAGAAATTTAATGATCAAAATGACTAATTTTCACTCCCACGAAGTTGATTTGTTGTGATTGGTGTGTTGTTCAGCCCCAGGGCCGGGTGAAGGCACCAGCAGTGGGGAAATGCCCCAGGGACCGCGGAAGAAGAGGGCTCGGGTTGATCCCACTGTGGAGAGTGTATGTATTATCCTTTATGTATGTTGTAATTTTAAACTCCCTGTCGCTCTCACCTGGATTAAAAAACAGCATAATTAAAGTCAAATGGTCAGACCTCGCTCATCTTTATTTTTATTTGCAGAAAAAAAAAGATCATCAGCCCGTAATGGACAAAGCGATACAGAGAATGAATTAAGAAATAGTTATTAGACAGGCCCTTTTTCAAAATCATATAGTTTTTATAAATCATTAAATCAGACTCGAGTGCACCAGCAGTAGGTCATAAAATAATCAGACTCTTGCCTTATTCATCATTAATTATGGCCTTAAAGTTAGAATATTCTCCTCTGTTTCATTTCACCAATTTTAACTCACAGTTGGCAACAACATTACGGTTTTTGAGGTCTGTTGAATTCAGTTTTTCAGATGTCAGTGGCATCTTCACAATCCTGAGATTACAGGGGATCCATTGATACTAAATCAGTCATGATCAATCGCTGGGAAGGGGCTAAAATTAATAAAATCTATACGAAGCTGAACTGGTTTTACACCAAGGTCTGTGAACATCTTAGTATCAAACGATTGGCGGCATCCATCCATCCATCCATGTTTTTTTTACCTGCTTATTCCAATGTAAGGTCGCAGGAGAGCATATCATGAAGAAGCAGGGCACACTCATACAGCTTTCCAGTCCAATGTAGGGCCAACACAGAGAAACAAATAACCGCTCACACTCACTCCCAGGCAGAATTTAGAGTGACCATTCAACCTAACATGCATGTCTTTGGACTGTGGGAGTAAGCCTGAGTACTCGGAGAGAACCCATGCTTTCTCAGGGAGAACATGCAAACTCCACACAGAACTGCCCGGCTCGAACAAGGAACCTTATTGAGGCCGCATGCTAACCACCCCAACACTGTGCAGTCCCACTTGGAATTTTGGATAGTTATTACGTAAGGCTTCATTTAGGGACAACATAAATTACTTACTTCTTTGAATTTTTAATAGTAATCTGTGTTGTCCTTAAATGAAGCCTAACGAGCAGCCTAAGTGAGACGGTTTCTACTGATGTCCACTGCGTTTGTTCAGGTGTGCTGCTCACCTCTTCTTAAAGAAACAAGGAAGCAGCTTCTTCTGACCTCATTTCTCTCCTTCTCCTTTTTTTGTCATTTTTGGTAGCCTGATTTTCAATGTCCTGGTGAAAGACATGACTTTTTTTCCTGTCTCCTGTGGCTGTCCTGGTCACTCTATACCAGGGCAATTAATTTTGCCCCTATAAAAAACAGAGCAATTTATCCAACCTAACTGGAGCTTGTATTTTCATGAAACTGCTTTATTTGACTTTACAGATCAGTGTAAGATAACTGTCTTGTGTCCTTTTATATCACCTTATCCCTTACTGTTAACTCCTGTGTGGGAATATACCAGGGCACAGACCTCTTATACTGGGTGTGAGAGGTCTGGTGATGCCTGCTTCTGCTCTATGGAGACACATGAAAACAAATCCTTCTGATTATATAACTTAAACTGTTCATTTCATGAGGTTTTCTAGTTGTGTGAAGCTGTTGAAAGATTTGGTTTTAATCAGGCGTTCCATCGCTGAGTTTTTTTTTTTTTTACGGTTTTCTGCTGAAACCACATCTGGTAATGAGACTGAAGGTCCTTTTATAAAACTACCAGCTGACCTTCTTTATAGGAAGAATGGGAGTCAAATTTTAAGATGAAGATAGCCGTTAATGTGACCAAGAGACAGTGAAATTTCTGTACAGTTCTTATCTTTTGTCATTTTATCCAGCCCACAGAGAAATGATTCATGTGTAAACGTGACTATCACCACAATAGGTAGAATTCAGATTATTTTCTATGCCTATATTTCAGCTTAGGTGTAAAAATGTCTCTCTTTGCTTCAGAGAAGGAAAAGATATGTCAACACAGTTGTCTTAAACACTTTCATTGTATTCTGCTCAAACCTGTTGTCATACCAGTAAAACACGTGTTTGTGTCTAGGAGGAGATGTTTACCAACCGTGTGGAGGTTAAAGTTAAAATCCCTGAGGAGTTAAAACCCTGGCTGGTGGATGACTGGGACCTCATCACACGACAGAAACAGGTGGGAATAAAAAAGAAAACAATGACTCACATGAGCAGTGACAGGTTTCAGCATTTCATTTTACTTCTGATGAGTTGTGGAGTAAAAAAGGTGGGCTCCTTTAAATAAAGTATCTGTATCTTAACCTGTCTGTTCCAGACATGACAAATAAACATGCATTTTCCTCAGTCTGCATTCCAAGTATCTACACGTTATACACCATTGGAAAGCTAAGGTTCTTAATATTTGAATGATGTATACTACTCGAGGCTACAATTATAACTGTAAATTCAGTAATTACTTTTTTTCAGACCAGTAGCAAATGCGTGTTAACCTTTTAAGCCACACTTTACCCCAGTAGCAGATGATACTGAAACATAAGCAGTCCTGTTATATCAGCAATGGTCCAGTAATATAGTTGGTCCATTACATGTGTTTATTCTAAAAAACACATTTTAGGAGAAAAATTGCAGGATTTTAATGGGTTAAAAGCCTATTAAATCTAATAAACCGAGTAATGGAAACATCTTAGTGCTGCCAAGCAATTAAATTTTAGTCACGATTAATTGTACGTTTCTTTGGAATTAATCCTGATTATTCTGATTTTGTGATTTGACTTTGTCACTCATTCCCTCGTCCACAGTCAGCTGAGATATCTACCAGGCTTCAGTGCAGACACACAAGATCTTATTTCCCAGTTTGTACACACTAGATTTCTCCACACAGTTGTGGAGTTGTGGACAAATATGAGAGGAGAGGAAGTGAGGTGAGAGGCGTTTAACAAAGCAAGACATTCTTGCTTCAGTGTGTTATTTTAACTCGGCAACTAAATATGATGCATGAAACAACAGATTCATCTAAGCATTTTTTTGTTGTAACTTAACATTTTATTTAGTTACTTTTGACAGATCCATGCTTAACAAATGAGATATTTACTTTTAATTCATTTTAAACTCTAAGATTAACATTGCATGCTGCCTTTTGATATTGGATGTGCCAAACAAGCTTCTGCAAAGATACACTAATGCATCCTAGTTTATAGCTTCTCTGAGAAGCCTCCTCCTTTTTTGAGACGTCCTTCAAAATGTTTTTTTGGGTAATTCCAGAGTGACTAGCAGAAGGGTAGAGATGTGAGGAGTTGAGGCTAAAATTAGAGAAATAAGATGAGCTTTATAAGGAACAGAGGTTTCAGGGAATATTATCATGTATACCATTATAGGATAACTGTAATGTTACTAGCACTCTCACATAATCAGGACTTTCAATCTCCTCTTTAGTTTTGGTTTGACTGGCATCAATGCTCAAGTCAAAATGAAACCCACTGGGTCTGAGAGTATGGGGTGGTTTCTTCTTCGCATTGTGGTTGGCAAACAATTCTGTTAAATGTCCACTGTCGGCTGACAAGCATTGCAGATCATAAATTTTATTTCACAGCAGTGAATTGGAGAGATTAGTCCTTTTGACAGTAAATAGTTTCTGGTTCAGTGGTGCAGAAGCTCATGGGACTAAAATATTTACACTGGTAATTTATTTAGCAGTGCCTTGACTGGTTGACATGGCAGCTATTTTATGTTAGGAGTTTGTTCTAATATTTTAACGTTAGCATGACTGAAGAAGGGTTTTAATTGGGTTGACGCTTTATTATAACAAACCTCACTGTTCAACTTAGTGACTTATGCCAGTCATCAGTGAAGATAGGAGAATGTCACTGTAAGGCTTTGATTTACTAAGATTCCTGATAAAGATCGCAAAATTGTCTGCGCACGCAAATAGATTGCACGTGTTTTTTGTTTATGATTTGCCGGTGATCAACTAAGGATGATGGCGCAATTGATAACAGGACCAAACAGCAGTTTTCAAATGAGGATTTAGTGTGCATTGTGGTGTTGCCATAGAGCAGGGGTGGCCAACGTCGGTCCTCGAGAGCCACAATCCTGCAGGTTTTCCATGCATCCCTGCACCAACACACCTGACTAAAATTAAATGGATTCAACAGCCTATAATGATCTGCACAGTGACTCATTAGTTTAAGTCAGGTGTGTCGGTGCAGGGATGCATGGAAAACCTGCAGGATTGTGGCTCTTGAGGACCGACGTTAGCCACCCCTGCCATAGAGAGTTTAGAAGCAGGAAGGTTGCAAATGCAAAACGAAATTCGATATGATGGAGATATAGATATTAGTGGATGAGGTACAGAAAATATTGCTGAGCTCCAGCAAAGAAATCTAAACATCACCAGAATGACTTCAACATGGAAGAATATTTGCTAAACAGTAAATGCAGTTGGCAAAACCAGAGAACACCAGATGAGTTTAAGCGGAGGTGACAAGATATAAGACAAAGTTTCTAAACAAACTGCTTATAATAAAACCTCTGCAAACAAGACAGGTGAGGGTGGTACAGGAGATGCCTCTGACCAATATTTAGCAACTAGTGCAGCTCACTTACTGTGAGGAGCAGATGACTGGAATACCGGGTATGACGCACTAGAGCTGATTGCAGAGACAGGTATAAGACAAAACAGTCGTTTTTATTGACGAAATAAAACGTTCAACCCAAGATATATTATGGGGTTGAGTGTGTGTGTGGCACCTTTTATTACACAAGAGTTTAGCGCTTTGTGTGCTAATGAGGGCGCATTGCAGTACACACTCGGCAGTTGGTCAGGGCTGTATCTGGGCTGGCGGTGGACATTAATGCCTTAAGAGAGGAGTTGACAATGGGGAATAGGCGGTAGCGTGGGCTCTCAATGCCAGCAGACTCAGAGTGCAGCAGCAACAGCTCATCCTGCATAACATATAATTCAACATAGCCATATGTTTCAATAATCGTTGCCTTTGGCATTCCAAAATATTTACACGATCAGAAAAGATGCGTTCTCTCCGTCATCTTTCGTAGTGTCAATGCCTCCTCGCAACAACAACTGCAATGTTTGTTAAATCACATTGCTTGTGCTACATTGATCTGTTTGCATCTGCTTCTCCAGATATTTTGCAATTTCTGGCAGAAGCGCCCATATTGCATATTCAGCAAGGGCAAAGCACTAAATCGATTGTGTGCATTATTTTGTCTATTTAACAGACCCAAGCCTCAGTGCGCCCAGTTAGTAAATCAACTGCAACATTTTTTTGCATGTGCTATCAAGTTTTTACACACGCAAACCTTTACTAAATCAGGCCCTACATGTTTTTAAAGGGGCTTTTCTGAAGTGTGTAAAAGTGTTCTAACACACTACAACTTACTCCAAAATGATTATAAAGTTAATGCAAAAAAACAAACAAAAAAAAAACCATAAATGCACGGTTTAAATCTTCTCAGTACAAACTAATTACTACCATGATTTTATAAATTATTGCACCTTAAAACTCAGAGATAAGTTGGGAAAGTGCTTTGTCTCTGTAATGAAGACATTTTGGATGAAAGAATTTGATGAGATTTTTACAAACACCTTCTCAAAACAAATTTCCACAGAAAGTTAATGTGCTGGAGATCCGCTGGCAAACAAATTGCCAGTAATTGTTCTATGACTGTCTGGCCCATTAATTCAGCAGTATTGGGTTGGAGTATGGACAATAATGTGAAAGTACTGAAGGTAACAATTCCCATTTCTTTTGTCACTTTATACTGAGGCCACATACAGTGAAATGGATTGCCAATAAATATTTTTTCAGTGTTTTGCTAGCCAGTAAGAAAGAGCTTCAATGAAATGAATGTCTCATTCCTACAAATGAAGACTGGATTAACGTGGTGCACGATATTTATGTGAAAGAAAAATTGCATTCACTTTGAGGCATCTTTCAGATTGATTTCACATAATTACTGTTTTCAACAACTATACCCCACCCTAACTGACCTACTGACTGTTCAGGTTTTGTTACTTTTGTTAAATTTTTCTCTTTTTCCATTCTTTTTTATCTTTATTGTGTTCATTTCTATTAATGAATAACAACAAAAAGAAAAGTCTGGAAGCAGGTGACCATGCGCATTGCAGTAAGGTTTTATGTGTGCAGAATAATAAACAAAAAACTCTTGAGACAAGTTGAGACGATATAGAACAAAAAATGTGACTAATTCCATCAGGAAAAGCTCCATGTGTATTAACTATAAAATAAATGTACAAAGTCAGAAGAGTACACAGTGTCTAAGTTTTACAATGTGACACTGACAGTAAATATATCAGTTCATTTACTAATGAAATTAGACTGTCATATATAAAAATGACCCTTGTAGTTTTCTCTTGTTTCCAGTTATTTCATCTGCCTGCCAAGAAGAATGTTGAAATGGTTTTGGAGGAATATGCAAACTACAAGAAATCAAAAGGAAACTCTGACAACAAGTAAGAAGAAACTGTGTGATGTTCATTTTATGTTGGTTTAAAGAAACACCAGTTATCCTGTCATCATAATGTTCAGCTTCACTGTAGTGTCAACCTCATCATACCACCTGTCACATAATGTGTTTTCCACACTAGTGAATGCATTTTCCTACTCTAAGAGGAATTATAGGCAATTTTGACATGCTTTTGTGCCATTTACCAGGAAAGGGTTGCTTATGCACACCATGCAGCCCTGCTAATGCCTCAGCTGTAATTACACACCCTTTGGAATTTAAATGACCATAACTAAAGTAATCTCTGTGTTATGACCCATTTACAGAAAAAAAAATAGCTGTCATCATCAGTGGGAGTGGAGGTCTTTTCTCTGACTTCTAGAATTTCTTTTGGTTTTATCAGTTTCAGTAAAAAAGCTTAAACAACTTCATCTGAAGTTGTGTTGTATGTGGTTATGCAGTCAGAATACACAGACGGAAAGTTCTTCTTTTGGCTGCTCTCTTAAGAGCAAGAGAACTTATTCATTTTGTTGGAGTTTAGCACCTGCCATTTTCTTAAATTATTTAAAATAAATTCCCATCATCAAAGTATTTCACTGATTTTCTGTCGCAAAAGCAACCATTTTTTCTTGTTTTGTGCTCATTACTGCAACATAGGGCAAAATAAGCCCAAAGATGTCATTATCATTGGTTAATGTATCATAAACGGGTTGTTATATCTGTACATGTGATTTTGTTCACTTAGGGAGTATGCAGTAAATGAAGTGGTTGCAGGGATTCGGGAGTACTTCAATGTCATGCTGGGCACTCAGCTTCTTTATAAGTTTGAGAGGCCACAGTATGCGGAGATCCTGGCTGAACACCCGGACTTGCCAATGTCTCAGGTGTATGGAGCTCCACACCTGCTGCGTCTATTTGGTAGGAGCCTGTGAAGAACACTGAAACACACATAGTGATGAACATTGCGTGCAGCTTATTCACACACAAGTGAACTGAACCTTGCAGCTGCGCATCCATGAAGTGCTCTATTGGATTGAGATCTGGTGGCTGTGGAGGTCATTGGAGAACAGTGAACTTGTCATGTTCAAGATGAAATCAGTTTGAGATGATTTGAGCTTTGTGACATGGTGCATTATCCTGCTCAGAAGATGGGTACACTGTAGTCACATTGGGTTGGACATGGTCAGCAACAATACTCAAGTAGGCTGTGGTGTTAAAACCATGCTCACTTGGTATTAAGGGGCCCAGAGAATGCCAGTAAAATATCCTTCTTATTACACCACCACCATCCTGAACCAAGGCAGGATGGATCCATGTTTTTATGATGTTTATGCCAAATTCTAATCACCTGAATGTTGCAGCTGAAATCTACACTCATCAGACCAGGTAATGTTTTTCTGATTTAGTGAATTTAATTAGTGAAGTTTAATTTAAGTCAGTCTGTGTGAATTGTCGCCTGAGTTTCCTATTCTTAACTAACAGGACAGGCACCCGCTGTGGTCTTCTGATGCTGTAGCCCATCTGTTGTAAGGTCTGACATGTTGTGAGACGTGTTCAGAGACGGTATTCTGCATATCATGGTTGTAAGGAGTGGTTATCTGAATTACTGTTGCCTTTCTATCCTCTTGGAAACCAGCCTGCCCATTCTTCTCTGACATTAAAGACACATTTTCATCCACACAACTGCTGATCACTAGATATTCTTTTTCCCCCCAGTATCCCAGTAAACCAGCAGTATCTGAAATACTCAGACCAGCCCGTCTGGCACCAACAACCATGCCATGTTGGGCTATGCTACGCCAAGAATTGGCTGGCAGTTCAGCTAAAACTTTATGCTCAAATCATGGGTTAAGCCTTATCTGCAGTATTGATGTAGTCAGGTTGAAAGAGATTTCTCTCCATGATTCTAAAAACTATGACTCAACATAGATTTCTAAGCCTTTAATCTTGTTTCATAATACATCCATGTGCACTCTTGTTATGTTTCTAGATTTAAAAATGGAGTTGATAGAATGAGATATCAAAATCAAAATGTCACTAAGTGTCTCATGATTTCTAAGTCGTATGTTTATCTTGCTTTGAAAAAACATAAAATTAGGCTCATAATCACAGCTGTCTGTGAAATGACAGATACAGATGTATAACTGCTTAAAAGACATGAACTAGAGCTGTGCAGTTAAACACTTTATACCATGAAAATATACACTCACCAGCCACTTTATTGTTTCCACCTGTTCAGCTGCTTGTTAATACAAATAGCGAACCAGCCAATCACATGGCTGCAGCTCAGTGCATTTAGGTATGTAGACATGATTAATATGACATAGTTCAAACTTAGGAGGATTTAAGCAATTTTGAACGTAGCATGGTTATTGGTGGCAGATGAGTATGAGAGATGAGATGGTCTGAGTATTTCAGAAACTGCTGATCAGACCTATCAGACGTACTTTATTAATCCCAGACTTGGAAATTTACTGGGATTTTCACACAGATCCATCTCTAGCATTTACAGAGAATGGTCTGACAAGGAGGAAATATCCAGTGAGCGGCAGTTGTTTGGACCAAAATGTCTTGTTGATGTCAGAGGAGAATGAGTAGACTGGTTAGAGGTGACAGAAAAGCAACAGTAACTCAAATAACTGAGTGTACAAGACATCACACCTTAAACAAGGGCCACAGCTACAGTGCACCACCCTGGCTGCCACTCCTGTCAGCTAAGAACAGGAAACTGAGGCTACAGTTTATACAGGCTCGCTAAAATTGGACAATATAAGATTGGAAAAATGTTGTCTGGTCTGAGTCTCCGTTGTCACTACAACATTCAGATGGTAGGGTCAGAACTGTACAAACAACATGAATAGATAATGCACAATGTCACAAATTTTAAATCATCTCAAAGTCGTTCCTTGAACATGACTCTACTCCAGCAGCCTCCAGCAGTCACCAGATCTCCATCCAACAGACAGAGCAGCTCTGGGATGTGGTGGAACAGGAGATTCTCATCATGGATGTGCAGCCTACACATCCGCAGCACTTGTGTGATGCTGTCATGTCCATATGGAGCAAAATCTCTGAGGAATGTTTCCAACACCTTGTTGAATAAAATACACAAAGAATTAAGGCAGTTCTGAAGGCAAAAGTGTGTCCAACTTGGTACTAGCAGGGTGGACCTAATAGTGGCTGTGAGTGTATATCGTGCCATCAGGTAAAGTTGTTGCTGTATGTTTTATTTAACCAAGAATACAGAGAAGTGCATTTAATTTGCAAAAGAAAAAAATTGGGAATTTGATCACAATCATGATGAGGTATGACCTTTAAATGTGAGAAAATGAGCCACAGATGTGCCTCAGACTACTTGAATTCCTTTAGTTTGTTGGAAAATCATTTCTTTTTTTTTTCTTTTTTTTCTTTTTTTTAAGATTTCTTTAGTATTCAAGCAAGTAAGTAACGTCCGGGGGTACATGGTGTAAATAAACTGCTAGCAGCTTGTTCATTGTTTTTAATTCTTAATTCTTCAGGCAAACATAAATCAGGAAAACATGTTGCAGATGTAAAAAGCTCCTGTTAATTATATTTCTTATCTCTTGTAAGTTACATCTATTCATACAAGTGAAAAGATTTGATGTGGATCAGGTTTTATATAATATCACATAAAGATTTTTTAGAGTATTATTTAGAGTTCAGCAGCTTTACTGTCTTGACAATATTATACGAGTTGTTTACAAAAGTTTATGAGCTCAATTTCTTGATTTATATGGCAGTATATGAAGTAGTAGTAATTTTCTTTCATGAGGAATTAACTTTCCTATAGTATATAAAACTAAGTAAATATTCTTCAGCCTGTGGTGTTTCTCTGCTTTACTCCTCATATATTTTTCCCTCCATCAACAGTTCGCATCGGAGCCATGCTGGCTTACACTTTACTTGATGAGAAAAGTCTGGCTTTGCTGCTCAGTTACCTCCAAGATTTCCTCAAGTAAGCTTTCACCTCCCGGTACACCACCAGAGACTCCATGTCATGTTTGGCTGCTTCTCAAACATCCCGTTCCAACTACTTTAAAATTAGTGCAGCCAGGCTTGTAGCAAAAAGTTAAAACATCAGCCATGACATTGATTTTTTTTTTTTTTGCTCATAGTGACTCTTCATGTTGCAACCAATTATGACAGATAGAGCAAGTGTTTGAGCATTTTAGATTAAATGCATGTTTAAAAAATGAACATACATCTCAGTAGTACTGCAGATGCTCTCAGGTGGTCTAAGGATTACATAACATGACATTCAGAAAGAGCATAGACTTGGACTTTCTCTTTTTTGCATTATTGATATGTTTGCATTTTAATACGGGTTCATACTTTTTCATCTTTTTCTCCCCCATGCTGATAATAGATCTGTTCATAAATTAAACATGTAATTTCTTGTAGATGTTTTGCATTTATTAAAGGACATATGAGAAACTGAGTCTTTATTCTCTTTCATCAGCTTGCTGTACAGTCATTTCCTTTGTCATTCTGTATTAAACTGAGAAAAAGAACTCTATGTGGGTTACTTTGAGTTCGTCCAAATGATGTATAATTTCCTGTAAAGATCATATCTTTGTTTTTTTAATGTCCATCCAGACAAATGTTACTCAACATCCAACTACACAAGACACTTGACAGTTTGTTTTGGCAGCTCGACACCCCGTCCTATCTTATCTTTGTAGAGATTTGGTTAATAAGCTGAAAATGACCACTGCAAAGCCATAAACTTGTTTTATCTATCAGCAGCAACCATTTCCATCATGCTCCACAGTAACGATATTTTGCGCTTTTTCCTCAGATACCTGGTAAAGAATTCTGCCACCCTCTTCAGTGCCACTGACTACGAGGTCGCACCCCCAGAGTACCACCGCAAAGCTGTTT